>NW_018022825.1:6887-13019 GCF_002006095.1 Pseudomyrmex gracilis | reverse complement strand
GATTGGTTTAGACGTTTCAAAAATAATAATTTTAATGTTGAAGATAAAGAAGACTCTGGCGCACTGAAAAAGTTTGAAGACAAAGAATTGGAAGCATTACTTCATGAAACTTCATGTCAGACGCTAACTGAACTTACAGAATCATTAGGAGTAGATAACACAACAGTTTCGAAACGTTTGAAAGTATTAGGAATTATTCCAAAGCAAAGACATTGAATGCCGAGTTGAAGCCGAGAGACGTCGAACGGCGTCTTTTCACGTGTGAACAGCTGCTTCAACGGCAGAAAAAGAAAGGTTTTTGCATCGTATCGTGACTGGCGATGAAAGGATTCACTACGATGCGTAGAAGATCGTGGGGTAAGCCTGGCCATGCATCAACATCGTCGGCAAAGCCAAATATACATGGTTCAAAGCTTCTGCTCTGCATTTGGTGGGATCAGCTGGGTGTAGTTTATTATGACCTGCTCAAACCAACCGAAACTATCACGGGAGATCGCTATTGACTAATTGATACGTTGGAGCCGAGCATTGAAGGAAAAACGGCCGCTATACGAGCAGAGACACGACAAAGTGACTGCAACATGACAACGCTCGGCTACATGTTGCACAACCGGTGAAAACCTAGATCGAAACGCTTAAATAGGAAGTCTTACCTCACCCGCCGTATTCAACAGACATTGCCCTTTCCGATTATCACTTGTTCCAATCGATAGCACATGGTCTGGCTGAGCAGCACTTTCATTCTTATGAAGATGCCAAAAACTGGATCGATTCTTGCATGGCCTCAAAAGACGTGTCGTTTTTCCGACGTGGAATTCAAATTCTGCCAGAAAGATGGGAAAAAGTAGTGGCTAGCGATGGGCAATATTTTCAGTGACATGTTGTTTACGACTTTTTTTAAATAAAGCATTAATTTTCACAAAAACACAGCGAGAATTTATTCAAGATCCCAATAAAAAGAACTAATAAATTTAAAAATGTGAAATAATAGAAAAGTATCTCGGGCTCTTTTAGTATCAAACTCTTTTAGTATCAAACAAAGACAAACTTACATATTATTCATTAGGTTTATGAATTTCATTTTGTATTGCTTTTATTTAGTTCATAGACATTGCGAGTTCTACGTGAAGCTACTGCATACTTCATCTTTGAACATACTATAAAATATGTTTCGTCACCATTATAAATACGAGTTGGATCTTTTAATATATCTAAATCATTTCCCTCTGTCAAATAATCATAAATCTCTTTAAACCATTTACGTAAGTCGGCTTCACGAACACACAAACTGGCTTTGGTAATTCCTTCAAGAAATTTTTCCGTTACTGATGGATTTTTGAAAAACGCTTATATCATCCATTCCCAGGTATATTGTTATTGAATGGATTCTTTATATCACTTTNATCTAAATATTTCTTTACATTTGCTTGAATGTTCTCTTTCCTTTGAGGAAATCGTTTTCTACTGCAATCACAAATCCACTTCAGTAGATCTTGGTCTCCGCTATGATCTAATACTAATGGTGGTCCTGGAGAAGTTTTGTTGAATGCAGGACTCATTCTCAATTGAATAGTATTTCTAGGCACATTATATTTTTTACTAGCTATACGCTGTGCCATTCCATTTTGTACTGCATGTATGGCTTTTTTAANAGCCTTTTCAATATAACTTTTTGCATATTTATCACCTTTCTTAACTTTCATTTTGTAAATAAAGAAAGTTAATTCTAACCTAAACACCAACATTTACTACTTATGAAGCACTTACNATACATATAATTAATGTTCTTCTATTCGTTTAAACGTACTTACTAAAATTAAATATTACTAAAATAAAATAAAATATTAAACATGTGTAGTAATTCGGCGAATNTGAACTAATGTTGCAGGGTGTTGTGCAGTGGAATAATATTCAATTGTGAGAAGCAAAACATTTCGACTTTAAACGTTTATTCAGTNATCATCAGTCGCAAGACTGACTGTGTCATCCCGTGAGATCTTTTGGATGCCGCGAAGAGAGACGTCGGAAAGTAGTCAAGTTTTTAATAATAAGAGTTTGTATTTGTAGCGTCAGAAATATAATCAAGCTTCTTTTATTATTTTTGGTTTACACTTTTATTCACCCTTGGTTTCTAATTTTAATACCAAGTATGGACACGCGATGCTCTGGCGAGCAGAGCCTACGGCCCCAACAGTATTCAAGACGATTCTGTCTGCGCCTGTTACGACACCGGTTTTTATTCCTCCGCTAATAACTTCTGATTGGCCGAGGAAAAAACCAGGCGACATCCGGTTCTTGAAAAGTGCAATGCAGACCATTGCATCTTTTCGGCCGCATGTGCAACCTTTGACAGATGCGTCCTTGTGCGCGCGGTCACATATTGCTTTGCGACTACTGACTGGGCATCCGTGCCGGATTCCAGTTCTCTTTGAACGTAATACTACACCTAGTAACCAAAACTCGAGGCGTAGCTCTCCAAGTCCTGCAAAACAATGTCGGCAACGATTGGAAAGAGAGGTGAACCTATTGGATCGGTTTCAAAATGGAAATACAAACGTCTGTTTATAAAACTTGCCATCAAAAATAAAAAAGGTCGAGTTCAAAACTAAACGCACCGCCAAAATAAACTTCTCACAAAGCAAGATTGTTTTTTCTTAACTAGTATTGTTTGACAAGTCCGTCAATCATTAACTCTCATGGAACATTAGTAAAAAGAGATATCACGTTTAAAGAAATTAGATCGAAGCAATCAATTGCGACGTTTTTTGTTGTTGTAACGTAATTCTCGTGCCGCTTCCCCGCAAACGGAGTTTCTTTCACGGGACTCGGGTAAGCGTCCGCGAGAAGGCAATGTCGAATCACGGGTAGGATAGAAAAGATGTTCCAAAACGAGCGCTGCCGGGCCAAATCGACGAATACTTGGGTGTAATTTAGGGCGCCAGACGCGTCAAAAATCTGCGTCGCTTGACACAACGGGCCGACTAGCTCTATTTGAACAAAGAGGGGCTGAGTTTACTAAAAATTTGTAATGCAGGCGGTCCCTTATTCTCGCGATATGAAGCCTAGATGATAAAGGAAAATCAGCGTTAAACGAAATGAATTAGCAACTAATTAACAATTTATTTCTTGGACAGAGATTCCAGATAAAATTAGTACAAAATAATATAAAAGAAATTAGGTGGAGAATAATAATAAAAAAAGGTGTAAGACAAAATAAGATAAAGAAATAAGAATGAAGTAAGAACGGATAATACAAAATTATATGAAAGAAAAGATACAGGACAAACAACGTGTTGCGACAAATAACAAACCGAATCGCGTTAATCCACGAGATAACTGATTTAACTGGAACGATATCACGAAAGTGCTGAACGGAAGACTTTAATAATTGCTTCAAGCTGACAGATCGCAAGTGCAAGCACGAGAATATAGCAATCGTCGAGCGCAAAGCTAGACGCAGGCTAAGCAGGCGAGCGAGTGCAAGCAAAGGTGCGTTACAAACAATACGCCGTGATAAAATAGCACGCAGCAGCCTCTTTATAAGCCATAAATCAACGCGGACTTACTTGTTTTGCTGAGGATTGTGATTTGGTCAAACGGATCGCCTCGCCACGCAGCTTTTGCCGGTTTTGTGTCCCTAGGCCCGCAGATAACCTTGAGCCGGGTTCTTAGTCTACGTTCATGCACTCAAGAAATACTCGTAATACGGAGCGAAGCGGGCGCAATGTTGGGGCAGGATTTTGCTTTGCGATTATCACCGAACAATTAAGGACGCGCTCTATCTCGGCGCTAGGAGGACCGGCGGTACGATACGTTACTTGGCCGCGAATAATCCTGGACAAATTATACACACTAAAATGCGACACGCATTCACTGTACGTTGGCAAATTTGTCGGCGATAATTGTCCTGGAAATTCACCACCCAAAATTGCCGTTNATTCGTATGTTAGCTCGGTACAATATTGCCTTCCGATCGACACCGCTTCTGACTCGCACGCACCTCACTCCGGCCGATTGCGCGAGAAAATCCGATTTCGTTATGATAATTTGTTCNAGCGTCAACTGATCGCCGGCGGTAGATGATAGCCGACGGTACGCTAGCGGTACGTTACGATAATCACGGCACACACGCACAACGAGCACGATCACTTACCAAAAAAAAAGAGAACAGACGAAAACAAACAACAAGAAAAGGCTACTTGGCGTTGTATCNCCACTCCAGGACTTGACGATTATTCGCGAAACTATGTAGATCATGCACTTAACCTATAAACTACTGCCACGAAGCCCCGTGAAGCCCGATTCTGGCCGCTGTCGAAAAATCGTTAATACGGCCAAGGACACGTCCTTGCCGTCGTAAACAAGACGCAAAATACAAACGACCAGCCTCGATACGAGACCTGTGCAACGCGGATTCGTGGCTAACAATAATGAAACGGGCACCTCACCGTCGGTCTTTGTCTCCGGCATTCTGCTGTCTCCTTCGTCCGGGATGACACTCAGAGAGCTCGCTCACTCAATCGAGGTCACTCTCACGACTTGAATCACTACACCCCGAGTACAAAAATCGCGGCACGGCAGACTTGTTGAGCGGCACGGGAGTTACTCATACGCACGGGAACCCGAAAGATACGTGTGTGTGCGGCACAGCTGATTGCGACCAAGAACACGAAGATTTCGTTCTATAAGCGGTCAATATCCCGGGCAGCGCTGAGGTCGCGTGGGCCAATCAGGCCGCAGGATTCACAGCGCGGCTCGCAAGCTCGCTCGCAGGCGGCAGGATCAGCGGGCCGCGAAATTCGAACGCTCGCAGTATCTATTACGCTATTATACAGCAGCGCAAGCAAAAGTAGAAAGCAGCGGGTCGGGATGGCAACTTCTGAGATGCAGCAATGAAATAAGCAGCGTGTTCTCGAAACCATGCAGCAGGATTGTTGAAACACCGCGCATCTCGGCTTAGGCCGGCTCGTCGATGGTTTTTTCCGCCGTTCCGCCCGTTCTGCTAGGCTAGCTCGTTGGTCGTCGTGCTCTCCTAGAAAGCGTCGATGTTCCGCTGTGGCCTTTCCATGCAGTCACCTACCCTTGCTCTCAGCGTGACCTTGAAGCGAGACTTCGCGTCTCCGTTTCTCTTTCCCTCTCTCGTTCGGGCACAGCATAATGTCCTTGGCAAAAAGTCCCACGATGATCCTCAGGACGGTGAGGCGCCGAAATTACATACAAGAAAAAATAAAAAATAAAACGCTATTCTAAGCGGACGCATGCAAGCCCTGGAGGATCTTGGCGCTCATTTTCCAGCTCGTTTTTCCGAGCTCCCGCAAAAATCTAACTTTTGTGACGGGAAAAGAACGGCGCGAATACCACGTCACACAATACATACGTCAATATATACATCTGAAATCTTATTAACCAAAAAAAAACTATTTTCAATATAACTATTTGCATGTGGAAAACTTTTAAAGATAATTTTATGTAAAAGAGTTGCTAAACCGTGGAGTGGAGCCCCGAGACAATCAATCTGAGAAGGCAACCTTGCTTATGTACTTTAGACAACCCATAAGCTTGCGGTAAGATCGCTTTGGAATCGTTGAAGAAACGATATACATTTGAAGAAATGTATATCGTTTCTTTAATGATTTAAATGGACGAGTTTCTGTCTCTCCATTTCTTTAACAAATCATGAAGATTGTTTAGAACAGAGTTGCTCAGATTATGAGTTATTAAAATTTCTTATCGAGAGCTTTTGGCTTGCCTAAAGTACATAAGCAGGGTTGCTCTATCAGATTGATTATATTTTTTACTAGCTATACGCTGTGCCATTTTATTTTGTACTACATACATGGCTGTTTGCCGACCAAGGCAAGAGATCGTCGCCGATTGGTAATCACACAAAGTTTACCCGACGATTAATTAACAAATAGAAACCAGCGAGGACCAACCAAGTTTTCCGATTAGAAGAAACTCGGTGAGCACTCGCTGACTCAAAAAAGTATATAAAACGGGACTCTCGGAGCTGGAGTCAGAAACACCTGCTGATTTCGGGAGTGCCGCAGCAAATACGCGACGAGTGAGCATAAAGAGTTGCAAGTGCAAGTGCGAGTAGTGCGCCGAGCCTCCGCCGAACACCAAAGCCGC
>NW_018022825.1:4873-6463 GCF_002006095.1 Pseudomyrmex gracilis | reverse complement strand
GCGACTCCAATCGTGAATAGCGTCCAACCGAGAAGTCAACTCCTTGTTTGACCACCCTCGCCGGGAGAGCAATTCGCGAGTCCAATCGAGAATAGCGTCTGACCGAGAAACCAACTCCTGTTTGACCATCCTCGCGTTGAGGACATCGCGATTTGTCAAATCAATTAACTACAATGCAATGTTTTTGTCTCTCGACATGAAATCTCATGTATTTTCCGGTAACTCGACAAAAAATGGACTTAAAATGTTAAATAGACAGTTAACTGCGGAAATNTGTCTTGTTATAATATTAAACATTTTCAATATACAATTATATAATACAAGGTTAATTTTTTNAAATAATAGCTAATATTATTTTTTATTAAGTGGTCTTCCACACTACCCTTGAAGTGCCACTAATGGCGCGTTAGATTTTTTAACGTGGACCTTCGCTTGTAGCTTTATTCTACCACGTTTTATTTCATATCATTTTATTTCTAAATATGGATGTCCGACAGAGAATGCCAGACCACCTAAAGTTTGAACACATCTATTATTTATAAATGTGGATGTCTGTGATATAGAATNCTGTCTATAGACAAACTAACGCGCTATAAGCTGATCAGCTTAACACTTCTATAGACAGAATTCTATATTCTGAATCCCGAAACTCATCGNAAATTTTATCGCTATTGCTTATTCCTTGTTTTCTGATCTGCATTGATACANGTGTATTTTTTGTATGTTTGAGATTCCGATGTTCCTACCGTTATTTATAAATATAAACTCTTTAAAACTGGTGTTATTTCTATCGCTATCGCTATTCCTTGCATTGTGCAAGGAGCTTTATAGCGGGCTTGGTGGAAAAAAAACAGAACATAGTATGTCCGCACTCTTCCACGAGCCAAAGTACCGAGCGTGACGCACATGGACGGCGGTTCTCGCTTGTGTGCGTGCCCCCACCACCTCCGTGCTCATGATGCTGGCCGGTTAAATCTTTCATCACTGACCAGCAATAGTAGTTTTAATAATAACACCGACACACTACCAAATTTGCGAACCCAGGCGCCTCCCCGCTCCCCCTCTCCAACGCATCCAGAACCGTCATATTCTTCCGTGAGCTTTCCTGAAATCCATTCTGCACCTACTCCTCTCCCGTGCCCTTCTCCACCTTGTCCTTCGCCACAATCCTNGCCCGAGTTAGAATATTTAGGCGATCGCCCCGCCGACCCCTCTCGTCCACGCACCTTCCCCCGTCCTCTCCAGTTTTTAGCACTCGCTTCCGCTTACAAAATTACCACCTCTACCACCACCGCGTATATAGTTGATCCCGNAAACCTTCATTCTCCCGAACTCTATTGGATAATTTCCATCAACCTTCCCAATGCATTCCTTACAGTTAAATTCCCTCTTCTTGCCGAACACAGATTAGTCNCCGTAAAAGACTTTTACAAATTCTTCCCCCCGGGTACTTGCAAAATCACTGAAATTATCGACGTAGACCTAGACTGAGTTTGCACCACACACACCTACTCACACCCATCCGATATAACAAATAAAAAAATGTAAACAATCGGTACTAAGACAAATATGTTAACCTTATAAATATAT
>NW_018022825.1:2916-4843 GCF_002006095.1 Pseudomyrmex gracilis | reverse complement strand
AAACACATTTTAATCCACAATTTTCAAAATCATTTTCTACATCTTTTGTATTTTCTGATATATTTTTTTCAATTAATTCTTTTATATTACACAGGCCCACAAAAAAACTTTTTTTCTTGCGCTATGAATGCCAGTATGATATTTCCATGTATTTTTTTTAGCTGAACACGAATCCGCAACCCGTTTATCTCGTACAGGAGTTATTCCTAAAAAACATATCAAAAACGCATGAAAACCATCAAAAACATAACTTTATCAATCGAATCATCCCCAAAACCATCTAACTCCACAACCCAATAATCACTCAACGCCATTACCCCTCAATTCAATAACTCCATAACCTCTTAACCCTAAAATCTCATGTAGTNGAGAGATCTTGTACGGAGAAACCGAAAAATCTCGTGTATTTTTTAATAANCTCATACAATGTAATAGAATCTAATTTTTTAGGTCTGTTTGGATAATAAGTATCAATCAGAGAAAGATAAAATCGATCTGTAGATTCAGCATCTAACATCTCAATTTCTTTGCGAGGCTTTAGTTTTTTATTTCGAATTATATTTACGTCTAACCATCTTATAGTATTTTTACTATCGGTACCGTACAATGAAATTCCCAACAAAGTCAGCAGTTTCAAAAGCTCCACATACTCGATTATTTAATATACGCATACTAATNTTCCAAAGAACAATTTCTTAAAGATTTTGTTGAATTCATTTTTTCAAATGTATCTATGTTACTTTTTTCTGCTTTGGAGACATATTTAGTAGTATACCAAGTTAACAATGTGGACTTCTCACCAACAAATTGGATATCCATATTTTTTTCCCAGGCAGTAAGAATAACTGGATTATAATTGTTAATATTTATTTCTTCTTCCGATCGAGGTAAATGATACAGTCTATTTGTTGTTTTTCAACTTTTGTTTATTTGCTATAGAAACAGCAACATCTCCAATTATTAAAGTATATATAACAGGACGTGGAAAACCAAATCTGCATATTTTAGAAANTCTTACTTTAGTTTTTTTAATACGTAAACAATACTCATTATGTCGTTGATGCATGTTGATACGTCGATATAACTCAGGTGATATAGTTTNGTTCGGCATCTTGCAAGTAACATATTTCAAAATAAGAGACGCAAACTCTTCATTAGAAGATGTACCAATTNTCGGAGCATCTTTCACCCAAATTAAAAGATGAAAATGTTGAACGCCTCTACTTTGGTATTCACGGCGCAAAAAATAGTGAATAACTTCTCCAATTGGATAATCAGATGAGCAAATAAAATTAAGCATAGCTTTAAACTTGTTATTTATAATTTTCGAAGTTGACACTGGATTAAAAGCAATTAGTTCATTCGCAGATTTTTGAACAGCAAATGGCGTATTTACTTCACGAAGATATTCAATTAAGTCTGCCCATAATCATTCACAAAGACTGAGAGTAAGAAACCAAGTAGCAAGCTTGTAGTGATGTATCATACATTGCACATTACTTCCAGGTATTCTCCAATTTTGTTTCGTATTTCGTAACTTAGAAAATATAGTACTTAAATTAGATTCCAGCTATTGCTGAGATAGTTGTTCCAAATAAGTTCCTGCTGTATATTTTTCACTAAGATTAGTAACATTCATTTTGTGAAACATTCCACTATTTAATTGCCTTATGTTATTGGCATGGAATAAATAAAACAAATATTGTATATTTAATCAAAATTATAAATGTTGAGACATAAGTCTCAATTAAATATATTCACAATCAGTTATNCGTATCTTTCTTTCCTCATGTTGTTTGTTGATACCATAAAAACTTTTATCATTACAATATCTCTCTTAAAACAGTATTTTGTACAAGAAATATATACATATTTTGGAATGTCTATTGATCGTTTTGTAAATGCTTTATAAGCCAAATTATACTCA
>NW_018022825.1:1695-2876 GCF_002006095.1 Pseudomyrmex gracilis | reverse complement strand
ATATTAACAAATGATAATTTTAATATTATACAACTAAATAAAGACCAAAAAGAAACAAAAAGAATTGTTGTGACGTAGAACGCTTTGTCACTGTGTTTCCTTTTTTTTCCTCTTTGTTACTTATTATATTTTTCTTTTATTATTATCTTATCATTATACATTCTTTCATACTTTTTCTTTATTGTGTTATTGTATTATTCCTTTGTATTAAAAGATATAGTTTAGTGTTCTTGTCTGCGTTTCCAGGCGTCTATAGTTTAAGCACCTCACCCTATAACATAGAACCGCACAAACAACGCACGTGCACGAGCGAAGATCTGTGCCCGTGCGACACGGCACGCAAACAAGCGCGTACCGCACGCCGATCCCGGACGCACCGTAGGCCGCTCCGGGATATATAAGCCGGCCCATTTCGGCAGTCGGGACCAGTTTCTTTCCCGAGCTCTCGAAGCAGTGTCTCGAGAGCAATNCTTCCTGGCAGAGGCGCTGTCTTAGCCATTCCGCATTTGCTCCGGTCGAGGCGCTGTCTCGACTCTCCGGTGCAGAGGCGCTGTCTCGGCACGCATCCTGACCTTCCGGTTGAGGCGCTGTCTCGGCACGCATCCTGACTTTCCGGTCAAGGTACTGTCCCAGCGCCCCGGCGCATATCCCCGTCGGCTCCACGAGCCCCGGGAGCTAAAAAACGGCTGTTGTAACCGCCACACCGACAAACAGTCGTTCTCACGACTCAACCGGCCGTTTTCACGGCCAGGGACATCTCCGTGTACATACGCCCCGTGTATATATTTCACTCCCGTAGATATAAGATTAAATGTAAGGAAGCCGCGCCGAAAAAACCGGTCTCCCGCGATATAGATAGCGTGTCNGCAAATTTACCGCGCCCGCCGTATCCTCCGCGCAGGAATTACCGTGCCGACGATAAAACCGATCAATCCGATCCGGCCGTTGTACATAAGTTCTATAAAGAATAAACCAACGATACATTTCAGCATTACACATAAACCTGAGTGTCGTAATTTCTTTGCCTTCCCCTCCTCCGAACCTTGGCACCGACCGAGCTGTCCGGCAGGCGGAAGGCCGGGCAAAGCCAATAGAAAATCGGCTCCGTTACAGTGTTCCTAAGAACATAAGATCACTAACTGCTCGCGAAATACGTATACTTCGTGAAGGCCATTGGTTAG
>NW_018022825.1:0-1390 GCF_002006095.1 Pseudomyrmex gracilis | reverse complement strand
ACTTTTATGTATAAATCACAGATTAATGCGGCAACATTTAGCACAAATGTTTGAGAGAAATAAAATAGAGAAGTTTCCTCAAGTTTTAAGAGTACTTACTGATACCGATAACAATATTATTGGAGAGTTAGATACAAACAAATACGGTTTAAAACGAAAACTAAGTCCCGTTAAATTAGAAACTAATAAAAAGCAAATTAATAAATGTAATTCAAATCAATTTATACAAACAAATACAATAAATGAAGATATAAATTTAAACCACAATAATTGTGATAAGGAAAAAATCATTTGTTATGTACACAATAATAATAAAACCCAAAATACAAGATACGAAATTTACCNCAACATTCTACTTGAAAAGAAAGATGATCTTTTCTACCGTGAAAAAAAAACAAATTGCTATGAAAAAATATTATGAAAGTCATCAAAATGAACGTTTATTAAAAGCTAACCTTTATTATAAAGCACATGAAAACAAAAACCAATTATTTAATAAAATCTATTATAAGTTACAAAGAAATGAGTTTTTAGTAAATAGCAGGACTTATTATAAAGAACGCAAACACAAGAAATTTAAAAATGATACGGAAAAAAACACAAGACATTAGATAAACAAAATATTAAAAATGATAATTGAGTAACTTCAAAATATTAAAAAAAAAATTAGTTAAAAAAATAAAATATAATCGCATTAGTCTTAAAAATAATAATGTATGAAAATAAAGTATACTAAAAGATATATTCAAAACATATCTCAACTTTTTGATATATCGTCAATAACTGAAAGTAGAATGGAAGCTGAGCAAATAGTGAAATGGTGTTTTCATATGAGAACTATTTATATGTCAAAACTGAGAAAAATACTTCAAAAGAGTAAACAAAAAGCTGAGATATGTTTGACACGCGCAGCTGAATGTTTTTCGTCNAAATGTCAAGATTATATAAATGCATTTTGCGGTGAATCTAAGCACACTGCTTCTTCAGAATTATATTTTGCACAGACAGTACATATTATACTTACAGTATTCTTCTGAGTCAATCATACTAAACTCTGAAGGTAAAGCAATAAATATCTTATCTCTTATAGAATTAAAAAATAAAACCAAGCGTACGTGGAGATGTAGCTCTATTTGTAAGAAANAAAATTTCGTCGTTAACGATTTGAAATGTTATTTTGAAAAATTATTAAATTGTACAATACGAAATCTTCATAACTTTTTATGCCGTGTACATANTTGTTACAATAAAGTACATCCAGATACATTAGATCATTCTCATGGTTGTTATATCAATTAAAAAATATGTAAATCGAGATTCTTAACATTCGAAATATTATCTCCGCATTTTCCGATGATACGGTTAATATATAATTTAATTAATATTGATA
>NW_018022824.1:16087-17827 GCF_002006095.1 Pseudomyrmex gracilis | reverse complement strand
TTTCTTTATAATAAAAGTGCAGAATAATATAATATTCAATAAGGATAATATAATATTCAATAATATAATATTCAATATGTATATTTCAAAATCGTTTTGTCATTATAGGNACTCACTTTAGTTTGCAAAAAATAGCAGATACGTTAAACACAAAATTTCTGAAAATAAGAATAACAAATTTATTTTATTCAGATATATGTTACTTTATTATATTAAATGTCACAATAATATATTACATTACAATACTACTATGTTACATTAAGTGTAATTATGTAAAACTATGTTACAATTATATGTTACTATGGTCTCTTAATATAATACATTACATTTTTGTATTAACCATTATAAGTATGTTCACATATAAAAGTTTTTAAATATATAATAGGAGAACATANAGTCATTATCAGTATCTTTTAATTTAATCCTATGTACGTAATAGGTATACTATGTGTCCTACCTCTACATCAAATGTTAATAATGTTGGAAACATTTTGATACTATNTGATCACTCTAATTTAACACAAGACGTTCAGTGTTGCAATAAATTCAACTCTACTTATTCAAGTTGTGAAAATGCAACTGTCAATGAGAATATCAACAATCCTACAAACTCTGTCAAGATTTTATCAAATGTACCATTACCTAATCACGTAATACTAAAACAGACAAGACTTTCACTCACAGAAAAGATGGATACTATTACATATAATATGCTGTTAAATAATACTACAGATAATAGTTTTAACAGTTTTTTTAAATGTTTTTTTAAGGGAAAACAAAACTTACATCAATGATAATATTTTCAGTAACACATTTGTTCCAAAAGCAGAATCTACTATCTTGGGAGAAAAACATTTAACATCAGAATGTAGAATTAAAANCAATACTTTTGAATATGATATTTCTTTTACATCTGAGGAAAATAACGATGATAGTTTTCATATGTCAGATTGTTCTAAATTTGAAGATACAGATAAAGATAAATCTGAAAGTCTAGATGTTAATTCTACTGCTACATTACATATTGAGGCCTCACATGTAATATTTGAAAATAAAAAAGATACTACCAATCTGTTAAACAGCAAATGTGATGCTNAGCAAAGTGATAAAACTTAAAANTTGATTCTAATATNACGCTATGTAGTACTAAAAATAACACAGATTATAACAACGAATCTGCGTGTACGATTGAAACAGTTGATGCTCTTTCTAATGATAAAAATCTTAGTATATTGAATAGGAGTAGTAGCAACAGCATGAAAAGTNGTAAGACTATGATACATGTTCTTAATTAAACTAAAAAACATTCTGCACCAGACAATTTTTATGCAGTATGGTATAACTATATTTACTTTATTNAAAATAAACANTTTTGCACTTTTAAAATTTCAGGTTTTATAGATTCNTTGCAAGCTGTTAAAACNAATGATTTATTAAATAGTGGAACATCAAATGTGATATTTGGAAATACAGAAGACACTTGCGATCTGTTAAGCAATGAATGTGATACCGAACCGTGCACTATAAGTCAAAAGCTTAATACTACTTTGACAATATGTGATAATATAACTGATGGTGATATTGAAAATTATTCACCAAAAGATGATCTTTCTATTGATGAGAACTTTAATGTTTTTATTGATAATACTAACAAGTTGATTAATGGTAAGAATCAATACATTACAATATACATTAACTGATACAAAATTTTATATGTAACGATGTAAATCGTTACGGCCG
>NW_018022824.1:10082-15482 GCF_002006095.1 Pseudomyrmex gracilis | reverse complement strand
TTCGGGGCGCTGATTTTTTCAGTGAGTACAGACTAAGGCTCTTGTTTGTCTGCTGTTCATTTTTGGCGACATTGTGCGCGCGGCTAGTACATTTTTTTGAGCTTTTCCGTTTTTCAATCTGTCATTTTCGGTTAATTGCTTTGCGGACAATTGAAGAGGCCTGCCTTCCTCCCCTCTTTTCTTCTGTGTTCTGGTGGCTGCGAGGCGGCGGCGGATCTGCTGATTGGCTTATGATATGCCCACGCACAAGATTTCTCCCTCACCCGTTGCTAGTCNAGGTAACGGTTCTCGGGCTGGCAATGTCAACAACGGTTGTTTACCTGGCGGCATAACAAGGCAGCGATCTTCGTCTGCGTTACTGTCTAATGTAAGTTCTTGCGGTTTGTTTACTGGAATAATGATGAGCGCCTTTACAGGTAACGCTCTAAAGCGTTCTATTAATGATCACAATAAATCGGTATCTAAACTGCTACTGTCAAGTAAAGATTCACTGGACAGAAAAATGCAAATTGAGTCTGCTTTTCGAACGTGCAAGGAGGCTTTTTCTGAACTTGCTACTGCCTATTTAGTTCTACTAGAAAAGGACATGAGTACTTCTTCTATTGCCATTGACTCTGTTAGNGAGATGATTACTGAGGTTATTTCTAAAGTCAAGGTCGATACACTTCAGCATAAATCTGCAGGACTAATGTCGTCTAATGGTTTCTCGCCTATTTGCTCTTATGCTAANGCGGTGAAAGCTACGTGCCCTACCGTGCAGGTTGCACGTGGCCCTACTCTTATAGCGAACAAGTCTACTGATATCTTGGTTGTACCTAACAAGGATAATGAAGCGAAATACAGCACATCAAAAGATACAAGAGAGGTTTTTCAGAGAATTATTGAGCCTGCAAATTATAATCTCAAAGTGAACAAAATTTCTACTACTCGCAATAATGGCGTGCGTATTAAAGCACTTACTGTTGATTTACCAAGGATTAAAGAATCNAGTGAGCTTGCGGATNCTGGTCTAAAAATCGTGCAGATTCCTTATCCAATCCGCGTATCATTATAGGCAGAGTACCGATTGGCCTATCTAAAGAAGAAATTAAATCGGATATCATCGCCCTTAACCTGGATAAACAAGATGTGTCCAGTGTTAACGTTGTCTACATATTTCCGCCTAAGGCTGAACGTCGTTATACTAGTTGTATTGTTGAGATATCACCGGCTATACGTANCCTGTTGTGCGTCAACAGACGCATATTTATATAAAATATTCAGCCTATTTATTTGAAGATTATATTCGTATACTTCAATGTTTTAAATGCTTGACTTTTGGACATCTGGCCAGACACTGCAGATCTGCTCCGTTATGTGGCCATTGTGCCAAGGATCATGAGACAATGAATTGTCCTGGGAAAAATGAAGATGCGANATGTGGCAACTGTTGTAGGTGGCTTAGAGTCTGCTCGCATCAATTAGCATTTGATAGTAAAACCTGCNCTATCTTAATCAAAAAATTACAAGAAAAAATTAATAGCATAAATTATGTATAGCGACAACACTGAGCAGCATCTGCTTCGAGTTTGTCATGTGAACTGCCAGTCTTTGATGGCGTATCTCGATGATTTTCGATTATTTTTNACGGACTCTCAGTATGACATCATTTGTTTGTCGGAAACTTGGCTTAAACCTGCCATACATGATCAAATGGTTGAATTATCCGGCTATCAGTTATTTAGATACGACAGGACTGGTAAGTCTGGGAGTGGAGTTGCGTTTTTTCTGGCAAATACACTTAACGCTAGAATTTTGAAAACTTCTGGAAGTGACTACANCCNAAAACCTGAATTTCTAATTGCAGAAATTTCTTCTGGAGATGAGAAGGTGTTGCTTGCAGTTGTTTATAGACCACCACACTGTGGACATCTAACTGATTTCTTTAACATAGTTGCAGACATTTCGGTACAATACAGACACTGTGTAATTTTCGGTGACTTCAACGCTGATCTCATGCAAACTTCATACGATTCTAATTCAATAATGACTTACATTACTACATCATCCATGTATCTCGTTCCGTATGCACCAACTCACCATACGGCTAACTCAGCTACATTGTTGGACTTGTGTATAGTAGATGACGCGGAGAAACTTGTATCTTTTCAGCAGCATTCCATTGGATTTCTCTCCTCTCATGATCTAATAGACATCACTTTCAATATCTATATCAAACGATGCTCCGCTAGAATAATTACCGTTAGAGATTTCACCGCATTTGATAATGAAGTTTTTCTAAGCGAGTTGGCTGGCTGTGATTGGGATGCATTGCTCCAAGCTGAGAATATTGACGAGAAGATACTGCTGCTTAATAAATACTTATTAAATTGTTACAACAAACATGCGCCACTCAAAACAATACATCCCAAGCGCTTACCTGCACCATGGATTACTCCTTACATAAAGNCAAAGATGTCTGAAAGAGACAGAAGTCGGAGGAAATGGAAAAGACACAAAACAGATTCAAATTACAATTCTTTTAGAGTACTAAGGAATCAACTACAAGACATAGTACGCAAGGTTAAACAGAATTATTACTTGTCTGTCTTTAGTAATCTCAAGAAGCCTACTTATACTTNGATGAAATTTCGACAGCTTGGTCTAATTAAGTAAAACAAATACAAATAGCCTTCCTTTCTCANTTGATAACTTTAATAATTTCTTACTCAGGCATCTTTCTGATGCGCCTGACGNNGATGATGTCTATCTTGGTGAGCCTTCATATGATAAATCAAAAGTTTACTAGGCTAATATTGCGGATGCAACAGTGAGAGGTGCTATATCTACTATCGCCTAAACTTCAGTTGGAGAAGATGGAGTATCGCGAAAACTAATTAAGTTGACCTTACCATGCATTCTTNCAATTTTGACTCATATTTTTAATTATAATATGAACAATGGCGTTTTTCCNACTATCTGGAAATCTGCGATAGTCTGTCCCATTCCAAAGATAAAAGCACCGTCTGAGCTACAACACTACAGGCCAATCTCTATTCTTTGTGTGCTGTCAAAGGNACTTGAACGAATTGCAGCNAGACAGATGTCGGAATATCTTGAAACCAATGATTTGCTAGATCCATATTAGAATGCCTACAGACAGGATTCTCTACTAAAACTGCGCTCATTAGAGTTCTTGATGATGTTAGAGAGGCTGCGGATGTAAAGAAGGTTACTGTTTCAGTATTCTTCGATTTTTTTAAAGCCTTCGACAATGTTAACCATCAACGCTTGATTGTGAAATTAAAAGAAATGAATTTCTCTAACTCCGTTTTGAGATGGATNTGTTCCTATCTCTATGGCAGAATGCAAGCAATGCGTGACTCAACTACCAACTTATTGTCAGCGAAACTACCGATATTCAAAGGTGTTCTTCAAGGATCAGTCCTCGGACCACTTCTTTTTGCACTATACGTATCAGATTTTGGCAAGATCCTGCGGCATTGTAAATACAATTATTATGCCAATGATCTGCTTATTTATCTACATTCTGAACCATTTTCTCTTAATGCTGCGTTAGACAAAATTAATACCGATATCTGTAATGTGGTTAAGTGGGCCACAACAAATGGACTGAAATTGAACGCCAGCAAGACATCGGCAATTGTCTTTGGTACGGCAAGATATATTAATAGTATTGATTTAAATACCATGCACATTGTGGTGGATGGCACCTTTATTCCTTGGAGCGACTCTGTGGTGTATCTTGGTGTTACCTTGACCAGTAATTTGTCTTGGGATCGTCATATTACAAAAATAACTCTGCGGGCCAACACTGCTTTGTATCGCCTGAAGGTCTACAAGCATCTCTTCTCACCTCAGGTGCGGTCAAGACTTGTATCTTCTTTAATCTATCCCATCTTCAATTACTGTTGCTCCTTAGTAACAGACCTGACGGAATCGGAAAATCTGCGACTGCATAGGGCCTTTAACAACTGCGTAAGGTTCATCTTCCAGGTTAAATGATATGAACATATTACTCCGCATTATGAGAAGTNGCGCTGGTTAAAACTCAAACTGAGACGAACCTTTTTTGTCGGCTGTTTACTCTATAAAAGTCTGGAAACCAAAAGACCTCAAATCCTCTATGAAAAGTTTACTTTCAGGGATTCACAAACGCATCATGATACTAGAGCAGATAGCAGAACTCTTATTTTGCCGTTGTGTCGTACAGAATTGTATAGACGGGCTTACAAATGTGTTGCTGTGGACATCTGGAATAGTATCCCAGTGGACATTCGCAATGAGCGTTTTATCGCCTTTAAAAGCAAAGTTTTTGTAAATTTACTGCAACACAATCTAAACTGTTAATTATTCTCTGTAACTATTTAGCGGTTTTATTTATATTTATTTATTTTTGTTTGTTTTTGATTTTCTGTTACTCTTTTTACTCACTTGTTTTTTTTCTTAGTTTTTCTATATTTTTTTCTTTGTTTCTTTTTTTGTAATTTNGTTATAAACATGTACGCTTGAGGGGATCACATCCCAGAGCGTTTAAATAAAGCATCAATCAATCAATCAATTCTCCGCCGGGTAAACCGGCATCCGCTCCGNTCCGCTCCGTTCCAGGGGAATCTTGTATTCTCCGCCAAGAAAACCGGCATTCCGCTAGATCTTCTCCAGGGGAATCTCGTATTCTCCGCCGGGTAAACCAGCCTCCGCTCCGCTCTGTTCCAAGGGAATCTTGTATTCTCTGTCGGGTAAACCGGCATTCCGCTAGATCCGCTCCGGGGAATCTCTGATTCTCCACCGGGTAAACCGGCATCCGCTCCGCTCCGTTTCCGGGGAATCTTTGATTCTCCGCCGGGTAAACCGGCATCCGCTTTGCTTCGCTCCGCTCCGCTCCGCTCCGCTCCGGGGAATCTCTGATTCTCCGCCAGGTAAACCGGCATCTGTTCCGCTCCGCTCCGGGGAATCTCTGATTCTCCGCCAGGTAAACCGGCCTCCGCTCCGCTCCGTTCCAGGGGAATCTTGTATTCTCCGCCGGAAAAACCGGCATTCCGCTAGATCCGCTCCAAGGGAATCTCGTATTCTCCGCCGGGCAAACCGGCTCTTCCGCTAGACCCGCTCCAAGGGAATCTCGTATTCTCCGCCGGGCAAACCGGCTCTTTTGCTAGACCCGCTCCAGGAGAATCTTGTATTCTCCGCCGGGCAAACCGGCTTTCCGCTAGATCCGTTCCAGGTGAACAAGCAAACAGCGGCGACGTACTACGCCTAGCGAAGAAGGCCGGCCAATTATCAAAGATCAATTTTCGTAAGAAAGCGGCTTTTCCGTGATGTAAATATTATTTGAATCTGTATAAATATTCTACGAACTTGATAAAACTCACTTTTAAAAGCATCGCTGCTTAAATCACTGTT
>NW_018022824.1:7323-8732 GCF_002006095.1 Pseudomyrmex gracilis | reverse complement strand
TTTGTCCGGATTTAAGTGGCGGACCCTGTATATAATATATATATAAATATATATAAATTTCATTGTTTCTGGTTTCTAGAAATATCACGGTATAGGTATACTATGTAAATATATATAAATTTCATTGTTTCTGGTTTCTAGAAATATCACGGTATAGGTATACTATGTGTCCTACCTCTACATCAAATGTTAATAATATTGGAAACATTTCGATACTATCTGATTGCTCTAATTTAACACAAGACATTCAGTGTTGCAATAAATTCAACTCTACTTATTCAATTTGTGAAATTGCAACTGTCAATGAGAATGTCAATAATCCTACAAACTCTGTCAAGATTTTATCAAATGTACCATTACCTAATCACGTAATACTAAAACAAACAAGACTTTCACTCACAGAAAAGATGGATACTATTACATATAATATGCAGCTAAATAATACTACAGATAATAGTTTGGTAATTATGTAGAATAGGAGAGCCACCTCCGATTTCAATAAGTTTTATATATGTTGTCAAGGTCATTGTCCCGAGTAATAACATAAAAGTTTTAGGCCGCGGTCGTTGTTTGTTTAGAAGTTACACAGGAAAGAAGTCTACTGAACAATATGTAATTTTTAGACATCCTATATATGAATATGTGTTCTGCGTGTGTTTGGGCACATGTTTGTTTATACGCTTTTGTATCTTGAAAGGTCGTTTCATGAACAGTGCCTCTATGTTCGTGAAGAATATCTTTTTGATCATTATTTGGCCGAATTTGCATTTAAGAAAACGTTCAATTTTGTTGAACAATTGGACGTTTTTTTTTAAATAATGTCTGTAACAGACATTATTTTTGATCTCACGTACATTTCGTTCGTGTTTCAAGCGTGTAGGCAGAGGGGGGCTGCGCCCCTCCGCAGAGGAAGTGGCTTTGCCTTTCCCCTTGCTCCCCCCTTGAAAATGAAGTCGTTATTTTGTAAAAAATAACGACTTGATTGGATGAAAAAGGATGTCCGGTAATTCTGTAGAATAGGGGAGCCACCTCCGATTTCAATAATTTTTACATATGTTGTCAAGGTCATTGTCCCGAGTAATAATATGATGGTTTTAGGCCGCGGTCGTTGTTTGTTTAGAAGTTATGAGAAGAAAAAGTTTTATGAATGAATTCCTATTTTTCGGTTCCACGTACATTTCGTTCGTGTTTCAAGCGTGTAGGCAGGAGGGGCTGCGCTCCCCCTGCACCCCCCCCTAAAAACCTAACCTAACCCTAACCTAAACTATTCTTTTTGCATTCCCTCTCGCAAAATTTCCACAATGATTAGGACATCCGGTAAATGTACAGAATAGGGGAGCCCCCTCCGATCGGCTTCTTTTTCACATATGTTATTAAGATTACCTTCCTGAGTAACAATATGAAGCTTT
>NW_018022824.1:3816-5868 GCF_002006095.1 Pseudomyrmex gracilis | reverse complement strand
CGGTCTTACTTTAACAAAATCACGAAATTTGTCAATTTTGTCAAAGTTAGGTCTAACCTGCGCACTTTTTTCAACAAAGTGTAATTTCGACTAAACACGACGAGTTTACATTAGATAATTGTATTTCCGTTGTTACTTTGTCAAAATCATAAATTTCGAAACTTTTGTCAAGGTTAGGTGTTTTGGTCTAACCGGAACACTTTTTTCAAAAATGCGTAATTTTGATCAAACACGATGAGTTTATGTTAGAAAATCATCTTTCCGGTCTTACTTTGTCAAAATCACAAAGTTCACAACTTTTTTCAAAATTGCGTAATTTTGATCAAACACGACGAGTTCATGTTAGAAAATCATTTTCCCGTTCTTATTTTGTCAAAAACACAAAATTTACAATTTTTGTCAAAGTTAGGTCTTTTGACCTAACCCGAACACTTTTTCCAAAAATACGCAATTTTGATCAAACACGATGAGTTTATGTTAGAAAATCATCTTTTCGGTTTTATTTCGTCAAAATTGCAAAGTTTGTAAATTTTGTCAAAGTTAGGCCTAACCGGCGCAATTTTTCAACAAAGTGTAATTTTGACTAAACACGACGAGTTTACGTTAGAAAATCGTATTTCCGGTCTTATTTTGTCGAAATCGCTAAGTTAGAAATTTTACCACAACTCGAGGTTAGGTCTTAAGTTGGAGTCTTAAGTTAGTCTTTCGCAGGCGCTCGGCGAGTTTGTTCAACTTCATCTCGTGTTCGCGCAGCGAACTAGCGTACAAGACTATGTCGTCGAGGTAGACAAATAATTCTACATCTTGCAGACCGGTTAGCACCTGATCCATGAGTCTTTGGAACGTCGCAGAAGCGTTTTTTAGTCCAAATGGCATTTGGTTGAATTTGTAGTGCTCATGAGACGTAGAGAAGGCCGTTTTCTGCGCGTCTGATTTGTGCATCGGTATCTGATGAAACCCGGACGCAAGATCGAACACACTAAAATATGTTGCACTGCCTAACTGATCGAGGATTTCTGTAATGTTAGGCAGGGGATATGCATCGCTTATCGTTTTTTTGTCGAGCGCGCGAAAGTCTATCACCATTCTCCATCGCTTATTACCTTTGGAGTCTAGTTTCTTGGACACAATTCACAAGGGAGAATTGTATGGTGAATCGGAGGGACGAACTACATTATTGTCTAGTAAATCTTTCACTTGTTTATCTATTTCTTCCTTGTGAATTAATGGAAATTGATACTGTTTCGTATGTATAGGATTGTCGTCGGTCGTGACTATCTTATGTGATAAGACGCTTGTATAGCCTAATTTGTCATCCGGTAGTCGGAACAGATCGCTGTGATTAATTATTACGTTTGCGACGTGCTCGGTCTCTTCTTTGGTAAAATGATCGAGACGGAGGAGTTCTCGTATAACTCGAACTCTCTTGCCATTTCATTCTACTTGATACCTTCCGAAGGTATAAGTTGGCGCTTGCCATTCTGAATTTGCGTTTGCGTTAACGACTTTTACGAATAAACTTGCGTCTTTTTTCTGCGACGAATGACCTAAATTTCCTGTGGATTTAGAAATCAAAGCTGGAATGCGCTGCCGACCTTAGTCGGAGCTGGAAATAGAATTGAGACTCGATGAGGCGCGGCGACCTAAGTCGTTGCAAAAGTTTGAAGAATTCGAACTTGACTCGATGAATTGACGGCCTAAGTCGTCGGGCAATGAAGCGTTTGTCATTTGATCGAGCTCCTGGAGCTCTAACGTAGGACGATCCACTCGCGATCGACGTCGCTCGCGTTGACATCTTGCACATATGCTTTCCCGTTATTAGTGGCTACCGCTTTGTCTACCTAAACGTTTTTACAATTATTAAGCCGCGGTATGTACTCTACAGACACTTCGGGATTTTTTATCTTTACGTAAAAGGTAGACCGCGTTCGTGCAGGAATTACGACCGTTTCGCGCGGGGTGATACTCTATTGACCACAGTACGATTCGAAACCGCTCGATTCGACACAGATTTATTCGACACCAAATTATTCGACACCGTACGATTCGACA
>NW_018022824.1:0-3131 GCF_002006095.1 Pseudomyrmex gracilis | reverse complement strand
GTTGTTCGAGGAAATGGGAGTCACGGGATGAATGCTTTTTTTCTGAGTTTCAGGGATGCACCATTGTCGTCCATAAGAAGGCCTAAGGCTGAGATTGACACTGTCGGAACGTGACTAAAAGATGTCGGATTTAAGACGTGGACTCCAGCTGTTCGACTGTTTGGGAGTCTATTATATTGACTGGACGCGTGTTTTGAGAAGGATCCGCTCGATCCTGGTTCGGACGTCCCGAAGGGCCGGTCTCGTTTCCTGATGCCTTTGTCACGTTCCGACATTTTTCCCGCCCTCCTTTTTGTCCGCAATGACGGTAAACTACGACTAAACATTTTAGTTATATCTCACTATAATCAAGTTTTATACTTACTAGTTTCGCATTATTATTATTATTATTACGTACCATTGCGCTAATCACCTTTTGTAATCACTGGTAACACGTAAAATAGCTCTGGATAATGTAGAAGTAATATTAAGTCGTTTTACACCACAGTGAGGTCTGATTGGTCGTCTTCCTAGTTACAAGTAATCTGATTGGTCAAAATTAAATACCCGTTATTCCGATCCGTAAAACACATAACAATCATGTATAATAAGTTAAGGTTAAGACTACACCTTTTTAAACCACTGTTTTGGGCAAAAATAATTTCATTGGTCAGCCAGCCTAGTAAGAAACATTCTGATTGGTCAAAAATTTTATTGCTTATTCTACTGCTCTCAACATCTGTGAGTAACGTCCGGTAGTTCTTTCTTGAAACTGTTCGGAAAATCAGTCTAAAAGTCGCAAAACAACCGGATTGGGGGTTTGAAAAATTCCGTTTTCTTATTGAACAAGTAGCAACTTTTGGTAGCCATGAAATATAGTCAGAATAGAAACGCGAACAACGAAAAAAACCTTAGGCAATGAAATAAATATTTGGTAGCATAACTCATGCCGGTAACTGTTACCAGTACCATTGTTTTACCATACTTAGGATATATCCTGCTAACACACGCTATCGTTTCGGCTCGGCTTTCGGCTCGGTTTTCGGCTCGGCGAGTCGGTACACTCGTGACTGTCGGTACACCCTCGATTACACGCGAAACAAAGCGTGGTCGTAAGTGCATGCGTCTCTGCAGAGACACGTTAAAACACGAAGTCGACGCTATTGAGAAGAGTAGCGATTGTTAACATTATGGCAAAAGGTGTGCTTATTCCTGTCGGAGATAAAGACGTCGTGCAAGATGTACTTTTAGTATACGGGAATATGATGAGAATCATTGGTCATGTATACAAAGAACTATTAGAAGGTAAGGTTAAGTTGCTTGTTTTTGCTATGATTATGTTGTGGAGTTCAATGAATTGTGATATACTGTGATGTAATGTATAATTTTGTAATATCTATAATTTTTTTTCAGATGAGGAGAATGGTGTCATTTGGGAGAAGCTAGATGTCAATGTAGACAAATTTCTACAGATGCGAAATGCTGCTTTTTATCTTTACTTTTGCATGAACATAGCCACATTCGAGGTATGATTTTTTATGTAATTGTATCTACTTTTAATTAGTTTATGTTGATGAGTATTGAAGGTAGTGATTTCTGTTGCAGGCTTTACTTCATGTTGTTGGAAATCATTTACTGCAACAAGGAAGAATTATTTGTCAAATAACACCACTAAGTCACATAATGTTAATGGTTATATGGGTTCTTGTTACCCAAGATTCGTTTAGAAGCATAGCGTTGCATTTTAACTTTCATCCAAGCGAAGTTCATTATCACTATAAATATATAATTAAGGCTATGAAAGAGCTGTCAGCTAACTACATTTTGTGGCCAACGGCAGAAGAAAGAAATGAAATCAAAGATGGATTTCAAAGATTTTCAAACTTTCCAAATGTGGTTGGATGCCTTAATGGAACTCACATTACTATAACTGCTCCTGTGGAAAATGCAGCAGCTTATCGAAATCGACACCACAGCTATTCAGTTATTGCACAGGCCGTCTGTGATCACAATTTATTAGTGCGTGACTTATATGTGGGAGAGTGCGGCAGCATGCATAATGCCAAAGTTTTTCGAAGAAGTCCCCTATTTTGGAAGTTGTTAGAAAGTGAGGATATCATTGGACCAGATGAATACATTGTAGGAGATGGTGCCTACATATTGACAGATCATGTAAGGCCAAAATCTTTTTTTTTCTTTTTTTTACATCAGTACAAAATAATGTGCAATATCTGTAAGCTCTTATTTTATTTGCTCTTTCAGGTTTTGACACCTTTTCAGAATAATGATCACTTGCATCCCATTCAAAGAAATTATAACAGGCTGCTAGCTGGATGCCGCAGTAGAATCGAAAATAGTTTCGGTCTGTCAAAAATGAAGTGGCGGCGATTGAAATTTCTTCACGTTTGCAACATGAAGTATGCAATTGATCATATTGTTGCATTGTTTGTACTGCACAATTTCCTTGTCTTGAATGGCGAACCTTTTAATCTGGTACATTTTTTTCAGATAAGTTATTTGTGACCGTTTGTAAAAAAGTTAATAATATAAAGTTATGTTATTGTTTTAGGATAAAGTAGATTATGAGGATGATTTATGAGGATGACCCACAGATTGTGTTGAAGCTAATGTTGAAAATGGAGAAGAATTATTTCCATTTGATGATGCAGACCATCCACTGCTAGCAGGAGCCAGACAAAGATGATTGGAAAGACGTTGGGATGTGGCAGAGAATCTTCCATTTGTTTTATAAGAAGGTTTTGATAAATAATGTATGTACTGAATAAATTATGTATATACTGTATATGGTAAAAACACTAGTTCAAACTTTATCTTTTTCATTACATTTAAAGTAAAAAAAAGTCCCTAGAGTAAAGCTTTTCTAAGTTGCTTTGTATTCGTTTCGCAACTCGTTTTCTCCAAATTCACACGTTCCGCTATTTCGAGATTTCGATGGTGCAAAAAGTTCTTGTGGCACCATGCTTTCTTCGAATACAAAGCAACTTAGGAAAGCTTTTCTCGAGGGACTCTACAAAAATCTCGCGGAGAGATAAAACGGGGTGGTACTCTATTGACCACAGTACGATTCGACACCGCTCGATTCGACACAGATTTATTCGACACCAAATTATTCGACACCGTACGATTCGACA
>NW_018022823.1:19502-26292 GCF_002006095.1 Pseudomyrmex gracilis | reverse complement strand
TATTGTAAATATTTTTCTATCATTTTTTGAAAACGTCTCGTAAAAAAGCTTTACATTGTGATGTATTTCTTTACATTAATCTCATAATCATTAAGTGAACATTTGTAAAATTGTTTTTTATATAATTTAAAACATTTTAATTTATATCTTCTTTTACTTTTTTGTTTGAAAATTAAATTTTTTTAGTTATATCTGAAAAAAGAAAAAAAGAACTGACAATAAAAACTATAACCGCATCTTCTATCACGATAGTATAAAATTATAATACTTATTTGATGTAATTTGTTTGACAATAGGACAACAAGAGAGATAAATAAAAGAGTAAAGAATGTCCCTTGATAAATTCTGGAAATATTAAAGTATANTGTAACAATTGCTTTTAGTTGATGCACGTTATTCTACAAACATTTTTTGAGTATATTACTTTAAAATGTCGTTACACTAACCGGTTCATAGAAAATATGATGACGTTATAATAGCCAAATGGTGTAATGTACATACACAATTTTGTACTGTCGCTGTACTAGCCAAAATATACTTACCTTTTTATACATATGAATCAGTGCATCTTATCTAAAAAGTAAAAGTAATGTATATGTCAGAGGACTAATGTACTCTTATGTATACAATAAAATATTCAGATTTTTTGTGTCGTTAAAATAGCCATTTGACATATATATATATATATATATACAGGTCACAATATATACAGGTATATATATATATACCTGTATATATTGTGACGTTTTTCTTAGTTCTTGGTGAGTTTCTCGCGTCGTTCCGCCCGAAACGGAAGTGCGAAATCGGGACACGGACGGAAGTTCGCGAGATCGGGAACGTCTATATCGGCAAGANAGAAAAGGGTGGTAAACCGAGCACACCACTGCGCACCGATCCGACGGATTCTTCGTTGTAATTTTGGGCGCCAGACGCGTAACCGCGTCAAACTGTGCGTTGCTCGACACAATAGGCCGACTAGCTCTATTTGGAACGGAGAGAGGTTGGGTCTGGACAATAAATAACCAAGTCTGTCCCAAACAAATTTCGGATTAGAATCGCAATCAACCATACTGAAAATAGAGATAAAAAAATAAACAATTTATTCTAATACCGCGGAGTAAGAGACGACTTTGCAAAACTAACAAAAAAATAAAGTTTACCTATATGATACGGCGAATTCGCTCTGTCGCGGCGGTAATTGATTACAAAAAAACAGAAAATAAAAGAAAATACAAAAGTACGGTGAGGATTAACAATACACTTTACACAGAAACGTAATCGATTGCAGGACCAACTTCGTATATCGACTCGTGATACCAAGGACGCTACGTCGTCGCGCTTCACATAAGCTATACGTTACTAGGCGGTATGATAGACAATGTACCAAGCGGTTTAATCAAGGTCTCCGAGAAGCTGAAGCGGCTGAATAGATTAATCGGGTCAAATCGTGCACTTACTGCTAGGCGTGCTCAGGCGGATCGCAAAACGTAATATTTGCGCCGATGGACTTACTTGATCTCGCAGCGGCTGATCAGGCTTACGCCGCGGGCATGCACGGCGCGAAGCTCTTGCCGAATTCCCGTCACTGGTCGCAGTGTACTTCCGCAACCAAGTATAAAGCAGCAAGCACGTGCCAATTAGCACACCTGAGTAAAGCGCTCGCAAAATCGGAAGAGCTTGATCAATTTTGAATCGGAATAACGGCAGACTTCTCCTGTTTCAACGGGTGAGCCCGCCGTGGAGTTTGTCCCCCGGAACGAGAGCTAGGTGCTCTTCGATCCGACAGATTCCCTAGTACAATACGATAGGTTTCTTCGATTTGGTACGATAGCGGTACGGTATTTCCCTGTTATAGCTCTTCCGAATCGCTCACCCCTCACTCTAGGCAGATCACTCGGAAAATCCACACCAAAATGCCTTAGAAAAGATAGGTACTAGCAGTACGATAGAGTAGCGTAAAAGATTAATATAGCAGCAGGTGACGGATAAGCTGTAATTATTACGCAGGACGAAACACGTTACGATAGCGTTAGTTTGATGATACGATAATTGGTACGGTATTCGGTACGATAATCGGTACAATACTTGTTACAGAATATGGCGGTCGCGAAACAATACACTAGATAAACACTGGTACACGCGAGACACAACGAAATAACTAAGGTGCTGCTTGGCGCGTTACTGGAACTCCAGGGCTTGTAATACTCAATAGAATAATTACGCGAGACGCACTTAGACCTACAAATTAATACCACGAAGCCTTGTAAAATCCAATTCTAGCCGCTGCCAGAAATTTGAAACTATGGCGAAGGTTATGTCCTTGCCGGTACCAACACGCGAGATTCAGCAACTAGACTCGACATGAGACTCGAGTAACACGGATTCGTGGCTCACAAATTAAACGAGGACACCTCATTGTACGTCGTCGTCACTTTCCATCCAGCACAATAGCTAAATTTTCCGTTAAATGATAGCTCGTCGGGAGTGCCGTTAGTACGTTCGTCCGGTTTGGTAGGTAGCGACCAAGAGAGCGAGGATCGAGATCGATTCGGGGTCGATGCGTCTGAGCGCGCTAGGATCGCGTAGGGTAGATTGTTGCGACCAATCAAGTCGCGAGGATCGCCACACGCGACGCGATGCTTGCGCTCGGCGACAGGACCCGCAGCCGCAAAATTCAAATTGCCTACCGGGCCCTCACTAGCAAAAATGCAAGCAGCAGAGATTTCCAAGCGTTGAATTCCGCAAATCTAACAGAGATGCAGCATGCAGTAGCGCAGCAGAGTAGGAGTTGCAGGTTAGCAGCGAAGGTTTGCAGCAGGCCTGATGCGAAAGAAAGGTCAAAGCTGTCTCCATCGTTGGGTGTTCGCCTTTCTTCCTCGGCTTCCCAGCGCCAAGGTTCGCTGTCTTCGTCGCTGTCTTCTCTCTCGCCGCTTGTTCTCTGAGACTCACCTCTCTGGCTTGTGCGAGTGCCTAGCTGCGACTCCACAAACGCCCTTCTCTCTTGTTTTCTCTCGCCTTTGTCTAACCATCGACGGCTCCTGGTACCTCCTCCAGTAGTGTGTTCTTGGTGTGGTGAGGCGCCAAGAGCATACAAAAAAAATAATATGAGTAAGCGACTAAATCTAGCGCACGCAAGCAAGCCTGGAAGATCCTGGCGCTCCCCCGACGGTTGGCACCACCGGACTCCCGCGATTATTGGAGCTTTTGTGGCAAAGGAGAAGCGACGCAATTACCACGTCACAATATATATACCTGTATATATATACAGGGTTTCCGACAATTACTTTAACATCTCTCGTAGGCAGGTAGAAGAAGTAAAACTGAGTCAAAAGATCCTATACCATTTTGCTACATTCACAATAGTTATCGAAATGTTAATTAACAAAGATCCGCGAACAAGCATGCAACGGGCCGTCTCACGCGCGTAAGACAGCCCGGCGCGCTTCGCGCGCTTGCGATTGTTACTCATAGCAACAGTACGGAAGGAGCTAACATAACAGCATATACTATATCATATACATAATGGAAGATGGAAAATGATGATGGCCGAACGCGAAAGCGATTTTGTCATTAGGATATTTTATTTTGATTAGGACATTACGAGCAATTACTCGCATATTTTGCTAATCAAACTAAATAATTCCAATACTGAGATGTGTCGATAATGAGTGTGTTTACTTATTTATTTAATTGATCTTTTTGTTATCGAGAACGAGATATATCTCGCCATCACAATGTTGCTTGAGTGACGCTATAGATGAGATACCACGCGTCGCAATTTCTATTGCTGTGCTACGGGAGATATCAACAAAATGTTCCTTAATTGATTCTTTATTCTAAATTTTTAGATGACAAATTAAAGTATACAAGATATCTTGTTTATAGCATTTTCGAATAACAAAAGTTGTGACGCAAGATATCTCGTCAAAAGCGTCGCATAAGTGATATCATGATAACAAGATGTCTCGTCCATACGTAATGAAAGAGTTAAGTACGGATAGAATCTCATAAAGAAAGGGAAAAATTATAAGTTACATTTTGGTGGAGATATGAATGTAGTACTGATTGTTATTTTTATGTATTTGTTTAATCTTTTTTTTACTTATTAATTTTGTTACATACTAAAAAGTGTTCTATACTAAATAGAAACAATATTTAGAAAAAAGAATATTTTAAATATTGTATTAGTGTAATTACAAAGATTAACTATTATTTGTTTGTGTTCTCTGTAAGAATCTTCCCATAAAATAAATAAGCAAATAAATAATCATTATTACTATGTCTCAATATTAACACATTCGAGATCGATGACTCAGCATGTGAGTCAGGTCAATGAACATATGGGCTATGTCTAATTTTGTAAATACTTTTGTTATAGGATGTCAGTCTCGAATATGTTAAAAGTGTTTACTTTGATATGAAAAAAATGCCAAATTATTTTTAATATTTTTATTTTGTTCTTTATTCAAGTTATTTATTGCTGCAAATAATAATACATGAACAATTTTTTATTTTTCTTTTTTTGTTTTTAACGTTCTAATTTTTACGTACAAAAAAAAATTAAAACTTTTGTGTAATATTCTAAAATTATAAAGAAAATAAAATTATTTTGTGAGATTATTTGCATAAATAAAGAAATAAATAAATAAATACTACATATCTACATCTTGGCATAAAAGAAAGTGATAATGGATTTTTATTTATTTATGTATTTAACACATTCAAGACCGATAACTTAGCATATGAATGTACTACTGCTTGTGTAATTATTTAATCTTTTTTTACTCATTAATTTTGTTACAAAAGAGATACAATATTTATTACAAGAAAAAATAGTTTAAATATTTTATTATTGTAATTACAAAAATTAAACTTTTGTTTATATTCTTTGTAGGAGTCTTTCCATAAAATAAATAAGTAAATACAAAAATAAATAATCATTATCAACATTTTAATAATAACACATTCAAGATCGATGACTTAGCATATGGGTCATCCAATGTCTCACCGTTTAGCCGATGACTCAGCATATGGATCATGATATTTTTAAACTAAGAATTGCCGCATTTTAAGGGTAACTTTGTTATAGAACGTTGGTCTCAAATAAGTTAATTATTTACAGAAAGAATCTCATGCAGAGAAAAAAATAATTTAAAGATACATTTTGTTGCTAATCATAATGGTTTTCTTACTTATTTCTCTGTTTTACATGTTTTTCTTTTACTTTATTTAACTTTTAACGTACACAAAGAATATTCAAATATTGTAATATTGTTATAAAAAAATTAAATTTTTTACAGGAATACTGAGGTAGTGGAAGTACGCACACTAGCGACAACCGCCGTCCGTGTACGTAATGTCACGCTCTGCAGTTTGGCTTGTGAAAGAGTGCAGACATAGGAGAGAACGGAGTAACTACGATCACCTAAGGAAATTTATTAATATCTTAATGTGAAAGTAATTTTGTTTTCAAAATTTTGTATAGTCACATAATATAAAATTATAGTTTTAAACGCAACCTATAAATTAATTGTTAAAAGTTTTAAATTTTTATTTACTGATGTCAGAAACAAAAGTAGTTTTGATCGTGTAGCTTATCGTGTGTGGGGTTATGGCGATCAGGCTGCGGGTCATGGCAATCACAATGGGGCCGTGACAATCAAATCTACTCTGACTAGGCATTTCAGGTGCGGGTCATGACAATCACTTTGGTTCGTTAGTTCAAAAATTTGTTTATTAAATTTTTTTGCATACGTAATATTTGTAACAATAAAATATATTATGTTGTAACAATAATATATATTATAATAACAAAAAATACGATTAAAAAAATTTGTTTATTCTTTTGTTAGGTACATATGTAGAAACAAAATAGACTAGTTCATAGACTGGTTAAAACAAGTTATAACATTATAACGTGTTATAATGTATTGTTAAACTATATATATTGTTGCGCTCACGACCGCGTTTTGTCACGTTCCGACCGCGTTGCTTCGCTCCGCAAAAAAAAATAACGCCGCGTAAATTTCACAACTTTATTAATGTATGCGTTACAAAGCCGCGGTAAAAGCGCGAGGAAAATCCGAGCCGAGAGTCCAGCTTCTTGTCGGTTCCGAGTCCGGCTTCCACCTCCTTTTGAACCTTGCGACCGGAGACTTCGGGGAGCGGAATTGAGATCGTCCAGCTGTTAAATGAATCAGTTGATTCAGAAATGGACCGATTGTTTGACGCGGCCGTCTCCACAGCGGCGGCGCGACTCCAGGAGTTCGAGCGGCGTTTGGCAGAGAGGGGAGAACTCCAACGTCAGCGCTCGCTTGGAAAGGAAACAGGCACTAGGAAGCGTAGGTCAGCGTCAACGGGATGAAGAGTTGAAACAGGAGGCAAAAGCGTTCACAAGGACAATCAGTCCAACCAATAATTTAAGTTTATTTGGAGATTAGCAGCAAGGCGCATAAGACCCTGTTCTGCAGTGGGCATTGACAGTTTTTTTTTTTGCTGTTTTTAATTTTGTTTTTATTTGCTTTAAAACTCAATCAGGGAAAGTTTATTTTAGGATAGCTCAAATTGAGTGGGTCACCCGTTTAAAGTGACATTTAAGTAAGGAACCACAATTGTTGTTCGGATCTACTGGGATGAACTCAGTAGGGTCGTTAGTATAAAAAAACGTAAGAATTGGCAACAATTGGAGTAACTAAAATTGGGTGATACTCTATTGACCACAGTACGATTCGACACCGCTCGATTCGACACAGATTTATTCGACACGAAATTATTCGACACCGTACGATTC
>NW_018022823.1:9069-13947 GCF_002006095.1 Pseudomyrmex gracilis | reverse complement strand
TCGAATCGTACGGTGTCGAATAATTTGGTGTCGAATAAATCTGTGTCGAATCGAGCGGTGTCGAATCGTACTGTGGTCAAACGGAACCCGCCCAGGTCAGGGTATGAGCCCCTCAGAGATCCGTATCTGGAACAAACCCTCAATTGTTGGCAATATTCTCAGGGTAGGTTAGTGGTACCGGTTTAGGATGATTACCAAAGGTTAATCGACATTAAGGACTTTTAAGTTTGTATCTGATTTAAAATCATCCTACCTGAAAAAGTAAAAAGCGTGAATTGTTGAGAAAACTATCTGGAATAGTCTTTGTGAAACAAATAAGGACACATGCGATCAAAATTTTTAATAATTCGGCCAAATTTTGTTTATACCTAAAAAATTTCATTAGTTTGAAAAAAATCGGTAAAAGTAAATGAATACTTACCTGGTGATTCCTTGTGGCGTTTGGAACATCCCTGAAACAGAAAAAATCACAATTAGGCAATTTTGGAAAAGCTTATAAAATTTGAATTAATCTGGCTAATTATTTGTGAAATTCGAGGGAGTGTTTCTTTAGTCATAAGTAAACATTTTGCGTCAAAATTTTCAACAATTCGGCAATTTTAAAATTATACTATATAAAACTATAAAAGTAATGAATTGTTAACGAAATGTTGAGGAAAAGTTTCGGAAAGCTCGGGAAATTGTCTCCAGAAATCTCATCCACTTTTCACAGGGATTACGCCAGATAGGTTGTGCGCATGCGCCAAAGTAGAAGAAGCGTCGTGGCGAGACCGGGCGCTCCTCCCAGTCAGTCGATCTCAAGCGCTCGTACCGAGCACATCATACAGTGTTCATGTGCGCGTTGTTACAACGAGTATTCGCTCATTTATTGTAGTTTCTACAAGTACCTGCAGCTCAGCTGTAAATAAAGTGGCAATCTGAAATTGAACAAAAAACATAGTTGTATTTATTCAGTTAATTTTGTGTATTAAGACCTGTTTCCTGCGTGTCCGATGGCCGTCGGGTTGTCTCAAACGGCGTGCCGACAAAGGGCTCTGAGAGAGCAACACGGTAAGTTCTGTGTGTTCTTCGGGCTATGTTGTGTTCCTTCCTGCTTGGCGGTGAAAGTAGGTTGCGACCGGAACAGTTTTCCTTTAAATCACCAAGCCCGTCCGGTCACAACCTCGCCGTAAACAATTCTGTTGCTACCCGAACAAAAGCATCTAAGCGATCAATCGTTTGACGAACATCTTCGTATACCGCGTGGACGACACGCGCCGCATCTCGCAACACTGCCCCCTCTCTCTTTTTGATCATTGTCCTGATGATCAAAAAGAAATTAACTTTCCCGCTCTCTTCCAGACTGCTGTCCCAGAATAAATGAGCCAGGTGACCGGAGAAACTCTTCCCAAGAATCTCCTTCGGAGCAATTGCTGTGTCCACAAAATTCTTTCGATTTCAGACGAGCGGGAGGAAACTCACGTAGACCCATTGTTAAAAAAAAACACCTCAAGTTCCCGCCTCGGTATTTACCCAAAGACCCACGGAAAACCACGTTGAAAACGGTGAATGAGACGGACTTGAATGATTTTATAAACGTAGACTTCGCAACGACTCGACGCGACGCTGATGTTTCCCGACGTCCAACGACGAAACGGAAGGACTCGGGGTAGCAACAGAGTTATAACTGAAAAAAAAACTAAGCGAGTAACTATGCTTTTAAAAAAAACAAATACCCACAATTAAACACAAAAACAAATAAAACAAATACACCTTCCATTAGTCTACACGGGACTCCAACGCGTGCTCCCACCTTTTGCAAAACGAAACCAACATATCAGCATGCACCACTCTACTTCTATGCCTATCCGAGCGACAAATACAATATACCACATCACTCAATTTCTTAACAACTACGTAAGGCCCCTCCCAATTTCTCTGCAACTTAAGAGCTTTTCCCTTGCTTCTGCGAGGATTAAAAAACCACCCCTTCTGTCCGATATCAAAAAGAACGTGCCTAGCTTTCAAATCGTATCGCATCTTTGTCTTGTTCGATCTCATTCCTAAACGCTCTCTAACATCTTGATGAATCTCCTCTAGTTTTGACTCCGACTCACAAATATAAACTTCCAAAGAACTTGAACAGTAATTTGGCGGAAAGCCCCGTAATAAATCTAACGGTAGACGCAAATCACGCCCGAAATTCAGTTCGGCAGTTGAAACCCCCGTAACTTCATGCCTAGAAGATCTGTAAGCAAAAAGAAACATAAGAACCCAACAATCTCAATTCCTCTGATTCTCATCATCAAACTTAGATAAATACTGCATTATTGTCTGGTGTTGTTTTTCAACCTATCTATCAGACTGCAGATGAAGAGCAGTAGTCCTTGTCTTCTTTATTCCTAACAACCACGACAATTCCTGAAAAAATCAAAATTCAAAATTTTTACCTTGATCCGTATGTAATTCCAACGGCACCCCATATCTAAAAATTACCTGATCGACAAAAACTTCCGCCACAGTCGACGCCCTAATATTCTTTAAAGGAAAAGCTTCCATCCACTTAGAAAAACAATCCACAACCACAAGGAGGTATTTATTTCCTAAAGAAGACGCCGGAAAAAGACCCAAAATGTCCATCTGCACCCTCTCAAAAGGCGCACCGGCATTAAAAACCTGCAACGGAGACTTACCTTTGTTCGAAGGACCGTTTTTTGCAATACAAACTTTGCAAGACCTACTGCAGTTTTCCACATCTCTTTTACATGAAGCTTAATAGAAACGCTTGCGAATTTTTTCTACCGTCTTATTAACTCTGAAATGACTCCCAGAAGGAGCATCATGAACTTCCTCCAAAATTCGCTTAACTTTCTTGTGAGAAACAATTACTTGAAGAAAGCTCGACTTCAAATTTGGAGCTATTCACCTTTTATGTAGAACCCCGTCTAAAATAACTAAAGCGTCCCAATGAAACTAATAAATCCTTGAAAAAAGACCCCTAGCAGAAACCTCTTCCCAAGAAGGACGACAACCCTTTTCTTTTCCCAGCAAAATGATCGATACGGCCTGATCTTGTAGGTGATCCTTTTGCCACTCTTCAGACGCAACTCCTTCAAAAACTATCTAAACTACCTATTCCTCTTGCTTCAAAGCATCTCTCACCTCTATCTTCGAACAATATCTACAGCAAGATTCCGCACAAGGTTGCCTAGAAAGCCCACCCGCGTTCTCATGCGCCCGACCACTCCGATGAGCTATTTCAAAGTCATACTGTTGAAGCCTCTCCGCCCAGTGAGCTAATTGACCCTCCAAATCTCTAAAAAAACATTAGCCATCTAAGTGAAGCATGATCATTGCGTACTCGAAACTTCCGCCCATACAGATAGTGGTGGAAAGATTTTATTGAATCAACCATCGCCAATAACTCACGCCGAGTGACACAATAATTCCTCTCAGCCTTACTTAACACTCGACTATAATAAGCAATGACTCTCTCCGTCCCCCGCTGAACCTGTGATTAAACCGCACCAACATCATGACCGGAAGCATCCGTGTCCAGAATTAATTCTCCTTCTTTAAGAAAAAAAGAAAGCACAAGAGAAAAAGACAACAAATGCTTAATATTCGCAAACGCCTTCTGACATTGCTCTGTCCAAACAAACTTAACTTGGTTTTCAGTCAAAGCTAACAGCAGTTTTGCAATCAAAGAAAAACTCTTCACAAATTTACGATAATAAGAACAAAATCCCAGAAAACTGCAAACTTGCTTTTTATTTCGCGGAACAGGCCACTCCGTCACAGCTGCAATTTTTTTTGGATCCGTCAAAATCCCCTCGGCCGAAATCACATGACCAAGATACTCTACCTGCTTTCTAAACAAATTACATTTTTTAGGATTAAGCTTCAAATCAGCCGCCCTAAGCTTCAGACAAACTTCCCTCAGATTAGCTACTTCCTCCTTAAAAGACTTACCAAAAACAACTACGTCATTCAAATAAACCAAACAAATCTTGGTTACCAACTGCTGAAAAAGCCGCTCCATAGAACGCTCAAAAGTGGCTGGAGCGTTGCACAAACCAAAAGGCATCGTGAACTGCCCTAATCCATTGCCTCCTGAAAAGGCAGTCTTTTCCCTACCCTCTGGTCAAATTTTTAATTGCCAATATCCACTTTTTATATCTAAAGTGGAGAACCATTCATTCCCGGACAACTGATTTAGGAGATCGTCAACTCTAGGAAGGGGATAAGAATCTTTAATCGTGATCGCATTAAATTTACGATAATCCACACAGAAACTTAAAGAACCGTCCTTCTTCTTTACAATAACCGCCGGAGAGACCCACGGGCTAAAATACTTTTCAATAACCCCTTGATCCTTCATTTCTTGAATAATCTTTTCCACTTCAGCTCGCATTCCTATCGGAATCCTTCTTGGAGCCTGTTAATTCAGGCGTGGATCCTGAAGATTTATCTTATGTTGAAGAACATCACAGTTTCCAGTTTCGATTTGATCAGAAAAAACATCCTAAAACTCAACCACGAATTTAGCAAAAATAACTCTCTGTGTCTCATCTAAATCAATCAAATTCCGTTCATAAAAATCTTTAATTAGCCGGAACACTTCCAGAAACGTCACACACCCGACAGCAAGACGCTTCCGACCCACTCAAGAGAGCAACGAGGAGTGACTCCATCGCCCCACTCAGACCTGCTTTCTTGAATAAGTCTATCCCCAGAATGCAATCGTCTGATATATCCGCCACGTAGAAAGCCATACTCAAAGAATGTCCCCTCACAACCACCTGAGCCGGGCGGGTTCCGTTTGACCACAGTACGATTCGACACCGCTCGATTCGACACAGATTTATTCGACACCAAATTATTCGACACCGTACGATT
>NW_018022823.1:6382-8699 GCF_002006095.1 Pseudomyrmex gracilis | reverse complement strand
CGTACGGTGTCGAATAATTTGGTGTCGAATAAATCTGTGTCGAATCGAGCGGTGTCGAATCGTACTGTGGTCAATAGAGTATCACCCCCTGAGCCACACATTCAAATTCAACCGGAACTTCTTTATCGGTAAGATACCTCAATCTCGGCCTCCCCGACAACCTTCGACATTGCGACTTCTTCACTAAATGAAAATTTACAATAGACACATCGGAGCCCGTGTCAAATTTAAAATAACACAATTTACTGTTCAAAAAACCGGAAAAAACAAATAAATTATTTTTCTTATTATTAACTCGTTTAACAGAAAACACCCTCTCCAGGGTGTCCTACCCCATAGCCGAACCCACCTCTGGAAGCTCGACTAAGCTTTGTTTTCCGACAAATTACCCGGACATTTGTAGCAAAAGTGCTTCTTCTTTTTGCATTTCCAATACTCTCTCTCTCTTCGCTCACTATCTCCCCTCTGCTCCCGCTCCTTCTTCGTTCTATTCCCCGTTTTCCGCTCGCCGTTTTTCTTAAAATTATACGGCGTTTCTCTGCTCGCCCCGACACTATTCTCTTGAATAGCCTTCACTGCCTTTGCCCGTTCAACAGCAGTCTTCAACAAAGTCACATTTTCTAATTGCAACGTACGCTTCACGAAGCCATCCGAGAGAGCGGCAATGAATTGCGCGCAAGCGACCTTCTTGCGAACTTTGTGCGAACTCTCCGGGTACGCGAGACGTGACAAACACTTCAGATCCGCGCCAAGCGCCGCAAGATCCTCGCTACCCCGCTGTCTACGGTTAGTAAATTGCGCGTAGCAACTTTGAAAAAGCTCCCGCTCCCCGTATCGCGATTCCAATTTCGTTCGGATCTCTTCATAACTAAACCTCTCCTCCAATCCCTCTAAAACCAAACGCGCTTTCCCCCTCAAATTAGTGGCCAAAACCGTTGATTTCGCCGCGTTGCTCCACCCGTTCGCACGCGCGACCAACTCAAACTGCGCAAAAAACTCGCGCCACGGAACACTCCCGTCGTATACGTCCGGCTTAATTTTAACTCTTGTTAATTCCCTCGCCCGTACAGGAGAACTATTGGAAAATGACTCGCCTGATACATTGCGTCGAAACCTCTCCTTCAGGCGACGAACATCTTCCTCCTTCCGGCGCACAAAATCGCTGAATTCCTGTTCATTCTAATAAAAGAATCTCTTTCTAACCGACGCTCCTCTTGCAGGTGCTCTAGCTCCTGCAGAACCGCGCGCAGCGTTTCGTTTTCAGACGTTGCCACCGCCGCCGCCGGCGCCTCCGCCGCTCCTGCCGTAACCTGATTGCGCGTTCTCCGCGGCGAGTGTACTAAAGCCATGCCGCCGGTTTCTCAAGCTCAATCCTGGACGAGCCTCCAAATGTTGCGCTTACGACCGCGTTTTGTCGCGTTCCGGCTGTATGGATGCGCTTCGCAGAAAGGAAGTAACACCGCGTATATCACACAAGCTGTATTCACAAACGCGTTACAAAGACCGCGGTAAATACACAAGAAAATTCTGAGCCGTTGGTTCAGCCTCCTGTCGATTCCGAGTCCGGCTTCCACCTTTTCTTGAACCTCGCCGTAAACAACTCCGTTGCTACCCGAACAAAAGCATCTAAGCGATTGATCGTTCGACGAACATCTTCGTATACCGCGTGGTCGACACGCGCCGCATCTCGCAACAATATTTTCTAATCTACATTTGGTAGAAGTAATGAAACAAAAATTTTATAGCTTTTATTAATACCAAGAGACTTTTCTTATAATTTATGTTTGCACTTTAATAGTCTGTTATAGTTTTACGTATTTTAGTTTTTGATTTTTGTAAATGTTGTTTTCTTTGTTTCTTTGTTTCTTTGCTTTGTTTTAGACACTTCTTTATCATCAGCTTTGAAATTTTTTATTTTGTTTGGACATTTTTTTATCTTGAGTTGTAGAGTTTTCTTGTTTTATTTTTTTACATTTAAACATATTTTTCTTGTTCTCTATTTTTTTCAAGCTTAACTTTACGTTTTCTTTCTTTCTTCTCTAACTGCTCTTTTAATGGAGAACTTGTAAGTACTACAGACTTCTGCTTATTACTTTTACGTATATTTAATTGTGGTAATATCTTTTGAGTTTGCAATGAAAAAAGAGATAATTCAACATTAGCAATATTTGTATTATAAGTATTATAAGTATTATAAGTATTTGTATTATAAGTATTTGTTGAAGACATAAGTACAGCTTTCTCTGGCTCTGATAATGCTTTCTTTGTATTATTTAAAATCATATCATTCTCAACTACTAGCGTATTTGATCGTAGT
>NW_018022823.1:0-1772 GCF_002006095.1 Pseudomyrmex gracilis | reverse complement strand
CTGAAATGTACATGATATCGGAAAATGTACTGTGTCGAATTGTACGGTGTCGAATCGTACGGTGTCGAATTGAACGGTGTCGAATCGTACTGTGGTCAATAGAGTATCACCCGTTTGAATCTAATATAAGTATAGGTAATCGTTAAACATTAATTATATTTTTAGTCTGCTTTGGTATTTCAAGCGTTGGAGAAATACAAGAATCTGCTGTTAGATTAATTTTTTGTTGATGCCCCTTTTCTACTTCAGTTTGCAATAGTGCATTAGCAGCTACAAAGTCTTGTTCTGAAAAAACTTATCAATCTAATGGATAGATTCCTGTAGTTTTAAATCTTAAAACTCCCTTTTCAATCGAAGCCACTTTACAATAAGCCTTATTAACTATCTCAGCTAGATTATTATGTAAAATTTTTTGAATAGTTTCTTTCTTTAAAAATTCGTCGCACTCTTTACGATAAGCAGCTTTAAATGGTCCAGAGAAACATACATCTAAGGGTTGTAATCTATGAGAAGTATGTGGTACAAGTGAAAACATTATAATTCCATTTTCTCAGCAATAATTGTAAGAATTTAAAGAAATGTGACTAACGTGATTATCTAGAATTAATAAAACTGAATTGTCTGTCGTACATTTCATATAATTTTTAAAGTGATTTAACGACAAAAGAAATAATTCAGTATTGGACCATCCATTTGGTGAACATTTGTATATAGCTCCAATTGGACTATTTTTGGATAATGTATCTTTCATTCTTTGGCGAGGAAAGATAAACATAGGCGGTATAAAATTACCTACAGCACTCAGGGCACAGATTAGCGTGACATTTTTACTTTGCTCTGCAGTAAAGATAGAAGCAACACGCCTGTGACTTCTTTTAACAGCAATGTTTCCTGGCTGTTGTACATTAGAAATACCTGTTTTGTCCATATTCCATATTTTTGTTGCTGGAAAGTTATATTTGTTATAAAAAAATTCCAAAATGTTGAAGAAAATATTAATATCACTCTCGTTGAAAGATATCACTCGATTAATACTAGTTGGCTCAGGTTTGCGAACAGCCATGTTATTTCTTTTCAAACAATTATAAAACCAGTATTTTCCAGCTAACTTTGTCTGTTTGTTGAATTTATTAGAAATATTATTCTGCTCTGCAAAGTAATAAGCTGCACTTCTTATTTGTAAAGGAGTTAAACCATAAAATAGTTATGCCAATGTTTTAATCTCTTCAGCCATAACTTCTTCTTGTGCTGGAGTAAAAACTGTTTTTTCACCTAGTTTTGAATTAGTTATTATTTTTGTTTTTACTTTTTCTTGCAGTGTGCTAAATGAAATTTTGTAAATTTTTCCTGCTTGACGTATTGACATGCTTCCTTCATTAACTGTTTTTACCGCAGTAATTAAAGTTCTTTTATTTCATTTTCTTTTATTTGTAATTTATTTCTTTTTTGAAGCATCTAAAGAAACAATAATAAATTTGAACCTCAATGTATACCTTCACTTTAATATGTAAAACTTATGAAAGATCTAATTTTCGAATTACACATAAAAATAATCATAAAACTACTACTTAATCCTTAAATGTTTTGTGCACACATCTTACGTAAATGTGTATCAACTTACCTTGTTTAAAAACGAATCAGAAGAATGAAGGGCCAATAAGAGTCTAAGCCACAGGTAGTAGTGTGTAGATAATTTATTCCGTATTCATAAAAGTAACGTTTCGACTCCAAATTGAGTCATCATCAGACATAACATAAGCCTGAACAAAAAT
>NW_018022822.1:3065-17853 GCF_002006095.1 Pseudomyrmex gracilis | reverse complement strand
TAATATATATATAATTTTATATGATCATAAGTGTTTCTATGTTTTCTCTAAATATTATATTCATATAATATGGTATATCAATTAAATACTTTAAGATTATGCATCTATAAAATGTCTTTTTGTAATATATTTACCAAATAAAAATATATAAAAATAAATACTAATAATATCCTTCAAATATTACATGTTTTCAACATTTTAAAACCTTAATTTATCACAATTAATAATAATAATATTAATAATTATTAATATGTAATGCATGTTAATGGTATTATTATTGAGGTTTTATTGATATCAAAAATATATATACTTTTTCCAAGACTCCAAATCTTGAAAACGCACTTCACGCTGTCATACGCAACAAGCGCGCTACGTGAACGTGCCTCGTGTCTTGCCTTAGCCCGGCTTAGTGGAAAGGAGACGAACATAGTATTTCTGCACCAGAGAGATGCCAGATCGTGCTGGACAGCATCGAAAGTATCGAAGCGGAATATCCCTACCACCTCGATGCTCTCGCACGCATACAAGCAAGAACCGCACACGGACGCTGTTTTCGCTTGTATGCGTACGAGAGCATCGAAGACGATGGGGGTATCCCGCTTTGATACTCTCGATGTTGTCCGGCACGATCTGGCATCTCTGGTCTGCACTTTTCCACGAGCGTACACGAACGGCGGTTCTCGCTTGTGTGCGTATCCCCGCCACTTCGGTATTCTCGGTGCTGGCCAGCTCGAGTTGTACGATAGAAGACTGGTAACGCGAGACATAGCGCGATTAGGCCGTCTCACTTTAAAAGAAGGACGGACTAACTCAACCACTTGAGGGCGCCACTTTCCGGGCAGAGACCCCAGTGCTGACTTCGGATCTCGCTTTAGTACCTTCTTACCAACGCTACTATTCCGATTAACATTTCCTCCTATTTCTTGCATATCATACGCAAACATCGCAGGAATCCCTATGTCGCTTTAGACTCCAGAAACGGGAAATAAGGCTTTAGTTTATCCGTGTCTGACATAACATTAATTGAATGATCCCGTAGTTTAACATAGATTATTTCGGACACGGACTTTTTATAAAATGATTTTTCCGAGTCTAAAATTTTGCAATTTTGCCAATTAAATGTATGATCCGTATCGATTCGATGTGTGACGACAGAAGCAATCTCAGTACAATGATTAATTTTATTTTTATGGTTTGCAACTCTCTCTTTTGAGCTTCCTCCTGGTCTGACCCACATAAGAAGCATCACAATTATTACATTGCAAATGGTATACTACATTTTTCTTTTGTTCATATTTAATGGGATTTTTAATAGTTTTGATAAATCTATTCAGTTTGTTCAGACTCCTGTACGCTAACAAAGCTTCGTCTCCCTTCTTCAAAAACTTGGAAATTTCTTGTGACAAGCTATTTATGTAAGATACTACGAATAATTTTTTCTTTCCGTTACTTGAAATTTGGTGGGAATTCGAATTTTTTGTTGTTTCGGGAGAATTAATAATATTGGTAATAAGATATTTGATTCTATTGTTAATAATTTTGCATACACTAATTCCAAAGAGTAATTGTTGGAAATGAGAATGCTGATTACCAATTTTAAATTCTTTTTTTAAAATGATATGCGAGAAGTAGGGAGAGAAATTTATTTGGAATAGTAGCGTTGTTAAGGATGTAGCTCAATCTGTCGGCGGCCGTCGCGCTAGTTGTTTGTTCGTGTTCATTCTGTCTCGTTAATATTGAGACTTTCGTATCGCGTGTTATTGGCGACGTTGCGCGTCTGATGGACTAAGTTCTTCCTATACTAGCCTTTCTGTAAGTGTCAAACCTTGTGATTTGGGGTACGCGTTATCAACCGCTTGCGTTAGATTGTTTAATATAATCTATAATTATTATATGTGTAATTATTATATGTAGTACACTGAAGAAGACCCAAATTAGGTTGAAACGTTTGTCAAGTCTCTAAAATAAAGAAGTTTGACACGAAGATCTGGTTATTGCTTTGAAGTGGTCACTTCCTTACTATCATAATAATAAAGGTAAAAAGACTTATACAAGCAAATATATAAGATGTCCGTGTATAAAATTATAATTTTCAAAAATCTGTTACTTTTCAAGATCTGTTTTCAGAATGGTTCACACTAAATTATAAAAGAATCTTATTAATATATTTTCGAATAAATTAAATATGTCGTACTTCTTTTCAGATCAACATAAATCTCAATTATAACCAGTTTTTTGCTTATTTTCATGGTTCGACTTTGAAATACTTTTGTTATAAGATTTACAAAAAACCTATATTTTTAAGAAACGTTGTACAAATTGTAGATCAATCTACTGTTATTGTGCTATGTAAGTTCAAATTTTATTTATTTTAATTTTAAAATATTTCTAATCAGTTTACTTTTTGTTGAAGAGTATATTTTTAATTTATATATAGTCTTTTACTACTAGATACTTTTTTCTTAATTAATGTTTAACTTATTTTTAATTATCTAATACTCAGATAACCATTTAATTTTGTCTATCATATGCTGATGTGCAACTTATCGTGTATTTTGGGTAAAAAATAAGAAATAAAAAGAGATAAGGAAATGGCAATAACAAGCTAACACCAGATGTTCGGGTACAATTCTTTTATAATTCGAAGATTTTAAAAAGTTTTAATAAACGTTTTGATCCACTATGGGATCTTCTTCAGTGTAATAACACCGTACAAAAAAATCATGATTTATTCAAAATCATGAAGAATATGGATAAGAAAAGATACGCTACATAGATATTCAGTATGAGAAAAAGAGAGGCGGAAATGGCAGTCACGTAACTGTCAGTATTACGCAAGATGACGTAAAACGTCCTCCCGCTTTAAATGTAACTGACCGACTGAGCGGCCCCCTTTATATTCGAGATACATATAACGGTTTCATCCCTATCACAACGCTTTAACCGAACGAAGACTAAGCCGCCTTGTAATTTTCCAAAACTGAAAAATATGGTTTAGCTTATTCGTGTCCGATATGACATTAATTGAATTGCTTTGTAATTTGATGTGTATCATTTCGGAAACGGATTTCTTGAAAAAGGAAGATTTTGTGTCCAAGATTTTGACATTTTACCAATTAAAATTGTGGTCCGTGTCAATTCTATGCTGTGTACTTAAGAGGGGCCTGGACCGTCCTGTTATTACCGATCGAAATAATTCGTATTAAGAGGTGTTTTTCGTAATTATTGCTTGGATAAAAAAACGGCTCTACAGAATTAAAGAAAATAATAAAATGTATTTCGGAGACTTTTCAATATATCAAAAATGTAACAAAAATTTTTGATTTACAATTAACATCAAAATTTTTTGTCACATTTTTGATATATTGAAAAGTCTCCGAAATACATTTTATTATTTTCTTTAATTCTGTAGAGCCGTTTTTCTATCCAAGCAATAATTACGAAAAACACCTCTTAATACGAATTATTTCGATCGGTAATAACAGGACGGTCCAGGACCTTCTTAACTACAGAAACATTCTCCACGCGACGATTAATTTGATTTTTGTGTTTGGAAACTCTAGTCTTGAGTTGTCTTGTAGTCTGGCCCATACGAAGCATCGCAATCATTACATTGCAATTTATAAACTACATTTTTTCGTTTAATATCTACAGGATCTTTATGATATTTTTGATAAATCGATTCAATTTATTGAGACTTCTATAAACTAAAATATTTCCATCTCCCGTTTTCAACGATTTTGAAATTGTGTGCGATATTTTATTAATAAAAGGTACAACGAAATAATTTATAACGGGTTTTGAAGTTACTGTCATTTCCGCCTCTCTTTTTCTCATACTGAATATCTATGTAGCGTATCTTTTTTCTTATCCATATTCTTCATGATCTTGAATAGATCATGATATTTTTGTAAGTTTTTATTAAAACATTAAACAAGATAGTGGATCGAAACGTTTGTTAAAACTTTTTGAAATCTTCAAAGTATAAAAAAATTGTACCTGAACATCTGGTGTTATTTTGTTATTGCTATTTCCTTATCTCTTTTTATTTGAATATTCAACGAGCTTAAAACATATAATTAACCCTCCGAAGTTACACTTATTTATGCCACATAGCATTGGAGTTACACTGGGTGAATTTTACCGAAGCGATTTTCTAACGCTTATTACTGAGCGTTAAAACAAGCTACTTAAGAACGATTTTTCGAGCCACTAACCAGACCCCCCCCCTCTCCCCTCTCCGAAGATACACACAAATGTTAGTTTCGATTCGGTAAATTTTACCCAGTGTAACTCCGGAGGGTTAAAGTAAGAAATTTGTTTTATTGTTGCAAATTGTTTGTTATTATAAACTTATATTTTGTCGGCAATGTCGTTCGAATTGAGATTTTTTAATATTTTTATACTAGTTATTTACAGACAAGTCCAACTCCAATTCATAGATCGAAACATCTGATCATGTTTTGAAACAAAATCATATTTTCAAATCATTTCTTGTACACATCTTGTATATGTGCTTGTATTGGTTTTTTTTATATATTATTGACAATTTCACAAGCAGTTTCATCTATTACAATTAATAAAATTACTAAAATCTAATAAATAAAATCTAATTAATAAAACTAAATTAAAGATAAATAAATATAAAGATTTAAGTATCAAGACAAAAGCGAGTTATACAAGTTGTTTGTCTATAAATTTGATATATAACTTAGCTGTTATCTAGGTAAAATTAACATTAAATAAATTAAAAACTAGTCAAAAATCAAGACTTAAATTTAAAAAATATACTTATAATTGTTAGTCAAAATAAATACATACCTAGTTAAAGAAATAATGGAACATTAGTGACAATCAAATCCACTTCACAGCAGAAAAGTATAAAGTATATTTGTAAAATTATAAAGTATATTTGAAGGTTGTATATCTATACAACCTTCAAATTTAAACTTTGGTAATTATTGAGTATAGAGGATTAAGGTCCGATGACCTTATCCTTGACATATGTTGTAAAGGGCACTCTTCTGGGTAATGTTATGGGAGGTTAAGGCGTCGCTCATTGGTCATTAAAAAGTTATTAACAAAAACTGTTTGAGAAAAATGTTTGAAATTCCTGATCTTTATTTTCATTGATAACATATAGAATAATAGAATGGAATTTACATTTGCTCGCAGTTATTATTTCTAGGAAGACATTCTGAGTTGCTGATATAATGATACATATTTATAAGCGGTAGTTTTGACTATTATTCAGTTGATGTTTTGTGCGATATAGCTTATCCATAATTCCGAACGAAGTTCCACGTAAATACAAAAAGATCGTTGTCGAAAGCGAATGGCTTTTGATACGTTGTTCCATGAATTTCTGCATTTGACGCATACTTATTATTCTCATGAACGTTTATGGCGTGATATTCGAAGCAAAATCCCACGATATAATAATAATACGATAATAAGGATAATAACAATAATAACGATTCCGAACAGAACATTATATTCATTATTTAGCCAAATTTGTTTTCAAACTTAACGTTCAGTACTACCAGCGGATTGATAAATTTTTTGACATTAGCAGCTTTATATCCTATTTGTGATGTAGAAAAGACAGAATAATAAGATTAAAAATATAATAGTATATTACGATGACTACTTTGTTGATGTTCTTTTTGTTCGTGTTATAAGAGTGTACACAGGGGGTTTCGTTCCTTCGCAGAGAGAGTGGCTTTGCCACAGACTTCTATATACTACACTAGACCGCTAGCTCGCGTGATCTCAGCGTAGATAATGGCTACAAAATCTATGTACAATGGGAATACTGTGGAATGCGGGTTTCATTGGTTGATTTTGACGATAAGGAGAATTCATCCAATCATTGCCTATATACTTATGTACGTGCGCGACGATGCATGCGCAGATAGCAATTCAGCAGTTCAGCAAAGTAGTGAAGGTTATATATGGCGGTTGACGGCATAAAGCACACATTAAAAGAAACAAAAACCAATATGCCAAAATATTGTTGTGTTTTTGGCTGCCGAAATAAGGCAGACAAAAAAAAAAATATCAGCCAGTTTAAGTAAGTGAAAATAATATCTTAGTATTAGCTGTCAAACATGACGGCCATCTTGCATTCTTCAGTACCCTCATCTTCCCCCTCCATGACGACTTAAATACATAAATTTTGTAGCCAGCTGTACATAAGAAGCTAGCGGTCTAGTATACTATAGAAGTCTGTGGGCTTTGCTCTTCCCCCTGCTCCCCTCTCGATAAAAACAACGTCGACTCAGTGTTGCTAGATCGGGCCGGCCAGCACCAAGAGCACCAAGGTGGTGGGGGCACGCATACAGCGAGAACCGCCGTCCGTGTGCGTGACGTCACGCTCGGCTGTTCGGCTCGTGAAAGAGCGCAGACATACTATGTTCTGCCTCGCTTCCACCCGTAACGCGAGACACTGAGGCTAGAAAGCAATGTTTCGTTGCGCGCTTGTAGCGTATGACAATGGGTGCGTTCAGACAACTCAACAGTTGCACAACGGTTGAGAGATAATCACTTCTGATTGGATCATACTTTTGGAACCGCAGCAGATTTTAAAGAATAATCCTATCATAAGTGATGATCTCTCAACTGTTGAGTTGTCTGAACGCACTCATTGTCATACGCTACAAGCGCGCAACGAAACATTGCTTTCTAGCCTCAGTGTCTCGCGTTACGGGTGGAAGCGAGGCAGAACATAGTATGTCTGCGCTCTTTCACGAGCCGAACAGCCGAGCGTGACGTCACGCACACGGACGGCGGTTCTCGCTGTATGCGTGCCCCCACCACCTTGGTGCTCTTGGTGCTGGCCGGCCCGATCTAGTAACACTGCGTCGACTTCCGATTAAATATCGCTTCATGTCGAAAGTATGTACGTGATTATTTCGGGGGGAGCAGGAAAAGGAGCGAAGCTACTCTTCTTGCAAAGGGGCAAAGACCTCCTGCCTACACGCTTACAACATGAACAAAATCACACAACTTTTAATAGTTTTCAATGGTTATTTTTGTGATTACATTTTTTATGAATATTTTTTATTGAAAAATGAGTGACGCGCCTAAAACTTTTTGAACACTACTTAGGAGAGTGCCCTTTACAACATATATCAAAATCAAGGTCATCGAACCTTAATCCCTTATACTCAATAATTACCCAGCCCAACTTTTACCTTTAAGAAAAAGTATTAATCTTATATCTTTCAAAGGGACCTTACGGTGATGACCTCACCGATTTCAATAAAAGTTTTTTTGTAGATAGACCTTAATATGAATCTTTATCGAACAAAGCAAGAAGAGACGCACTACTCAAGCTTTTTCGAGAAAATGGAGGTTGAAAAGTTCCGAGCGTCTTATGAGCAAAGTTTGTAAACCATTGTATCGAAGTCAGCCTAGCGCAGCGGTAGCGTGCCTGACTCATGCTGTTAAGAGGATGCTGGACCGTCCTGTTTTATCATCAAACTAGTACACTTGCAGATTTAGAAATTTTGTAAAAGTTAACGCACAAAGAAGGAAACAGTCCTCCAAAATAAAAGAAAACAGGTCCTCTTGTTTATAAAAAAATTTTTTAGTGCTAAGCACAATCGTGTCAACTTATCTTATACTCAAGATTGGTTGTCACATGTCTCTATATAGAAGACGATTATGAAGTAATTTTTGTTTTTGTTTTATTATAGTTAATAATAAAATTATATATCAAATAACAACTTATAAAACATTAATAACTATGTATTTATAAAAAGCATGTTTATTACTGATTTTCGTAAACACTAACATTAAATAAGTCTTTCAAACATAATTACTATTTTAATGTAAGAAAATATGACTTTTAAAAATGTATTTATTTGAGGTAACGCGCGGAACGGCAATTACTTTCACGCGCCTACTCATAGTATAACACCTACTCTGTCTTCTTTGAGTCAACTTATCTCAAATATTCATTTTGGGAAGATACCGTTTGCCTATGAATTTGTTGTCAACATTTACCTACATCTCGTTTGCCGGCAATTCGTTTGCGCACAAATTATTGCCTATAGTTTGATTGCCTATAAATTCAATTGCACATAAATAAACAATTAACAGACATGTGCAAACAAAGGCACGTTTGCACACACGACACTATTGCGCATAAGTTGCATTGCACACATGATATTATTACCTACAGCTCGATTGTCTACAAGCTCAATTGTGCACAAATAAAAAATTAAAAGACAAATGCACATATACACACATGATATTATGGTAAAGTTGTACATTTTATTCCTAGACTAACCAATTTTTTGACTACCAACACCAAGACTTGTGACCTTGATAAACAATTACTACATAAACTTAAACAAGTTAAAATGTTCCATAAGAAGTATCCGAAAGTTTTATTTACACGCGCGGACAAGGGAAGTGTGACTGTTGCGGTAGATGAACAAAATTACTTTAAAAAAATATAATCTATGCTCCAAGATTAATCAACGTATATTATTATAAAAAAGGATCCAATAAAAAATATAGAAACTAATCTTAATTCAATGTTAAAGAATTAAATTCAAAAAAATTATATAAGTGAATCTTTTTGGCTCTGAAGTTTTAAACAATGAGTATGTGTAAATACGGTCAATAAGAGCCATTCGCTGGATGTTTTTTGCGGTAATATTTGTGTATATATGATAATGTGGAGGAGTCCGATGTAGAGGTTGAGGAAGCCTTGAAGCTCCTCAACCAACAAAATGTGGGACTGGCGACCAATGAATGGGTCGTCGTCAGGGGAAGTCAAAGTAAGGACGCCACGGGCGCTCACTTCGCCTGTCTGATTGGCGACTCCTCGCTGGAAGCCCTACAGAACCGCGGTTTCAGACTTTTCTGCGGAACCGGTCGCGCCACTGTTAAGGTGGTGGCGAGCCGGGAACGCGGAGAGGCTACCGAGCGAATGAAGGTGTCGGAGGGTGTCAAAACTGCCTAAAATGGCTCCTCTCGGCATCCAAATGACACAAATTAACTTGCATCATAACAAGAGCGCCTCGGCAATTATAGTCAGGAGCATGGCTATGATGTAAACAAGTAGTGCACTAATCCAAGAGCCTTGGATTGTAAACGGTGCAATTTGAGGACTGAGTGGATGCGGTAATTTATATAAAGCACACTCGGAAAAAACAGTAAGATCCTGCATTTTGATTAAAGGACTAAATGCCATATTTCTGCCATAGCTCAACAGTGAGGACCTCACAGTCATCAGAGTGAGAGTACAACTAGCCGAGGAAGAAGACATGGAGGTACTGATAGGATCAGCTTACATGCCCTTCGACTCCAAAGATCCACCACCGCAAGAAGAGGTAAAAATCTTCGTGGCCTATGCGGAGGACAGGGAACTTGAACTCCTGCTGGGTTGCGATGCAAACTCTCACCATGTCGGATAGAGGAGCACCGATATCAACCCGCGGGAGGATAATCTCCATGGCTTCCTAATGGGCACAGGACTCACTATCCTAAATAGAGGAACTGACCGACCTTCCAGGACTCAAGAAGACAGGAGGTTATTGACATTACGGTGAGTACGGAAAGGGTGGCGGGTCTGTTGAGAGACTGAAGGGTCTCTAATGAATCTTCGGGATCCGACCACAGACAAATACACCTAACTCTTCAACACTTGCCGCTGATAAGCTGGGCTTGCAATCTCGGGAAGACTAATTGGGACGGCTTTAGGGCTTACCTTAAGGCTCGGCTTGCTAGAGCCCCAACTAGTTACAGGTCTAAAAATAATTTAGAAGACGCAGCGGACTACTTAAAGAACGCCATTGTAGATGTCTACGAATCAAACTGCTTGTCCAAGAAAGCCGGTAACCAAGATCTACTAGTGGAATGATGAGCTTGAGGAGATGAGGTCAGAAACAAGAAAGAAATTCAACAAAGCAAAAAGAACTGGCCTTGCGTTTTACTGGAAAGCTTTTAGAAGCTCCCAACGAGAATATAGCAAGGCAATTACGAGAGCGAAACGCAAAAACTGGAGACACTTCTGCGAAGGTATTGAGAGTGCCCCGGAGGCATCCAGACTTTGCAGAATCCTCAGCTTAGATCATCGTCCTCAGCTGGGCTGTCTTAAGCTTCCAACGAAGAACATTACTGAGGAAGCATCGGACACTCTAAAACATCTAATGGATGTCCACTTCCCAGGATTTGACTAATAAGAAACAACCTAGTCGGCCGAAGCCCAGAGAATATAAGCCCAGGGAGTAGCATGTAGCGGCAAAGATTGTCTATCCGAGGGGAGTTGAATGAGCTGTTAGGACCTTCAACCCCTATAAATCACCGGGACCGGATGGAATCTACCCGATTTCCATTCAGGAGGGTCTGGGGGTTTTAATTGGTCTACTCACAAAAATCTTTAAAGCAAGTATTGCTCTAAGACATGCCCCCCAAGCTTGGAGTGGAACGAGAGTCGTTTTCATACCCAATCTTAGCAGAAATGGCTACATATTAGCCAAAGACTTTAAGTCTATCAGTCTTACCTCCTTTGTTCTTAAAACATTAGAGAGGTTGATTGATAGGTTCCTGAAAAACGGCCTTTTGCTCACATATCCACTGGCCTCCTCTCAATATGCTTACAGAGAGGGCAGATCAACTGATACTGCCCTGCATCATCTCTTGGGCAGAGTTGAGACACAGCTGGAGGCAAAGAGATATGCCTTGGGCGTATTCCTGGACATTGAGGGAGCTTTTGATAGCACCTCGTATGATGTGATCGGGAAAGAGATGATCAGGCATGGCATTTCAGCTGCGTTAGCAGACTAGATACAAAGCATGCTTACAGGAAGAACCCTGACTGCTAGTCATGGGGACTCAGTGGTGCATGGCTTCCCCGCTAAAGGTTGTCCACAGGGAGAAGTACTATCTCCCTTACTATGGTGCCTAGTGATGGATGAACTTCTTAAGAAGTTGCGGAAAGCCAGCTTCTTTGTCTATGGTTACGCTGATGATGTAGCCATAGTGGTGGAGGGCAACTTTCTTGCAACACTCAAAGATATAATGAAAAAAGCACTTATGCTTACGCAAAACTGGTGTCAATCAAAAAGACTTAGGGTTAATCCATCAAAGACCAAGGCCATAATTTTCATCAGAAAATATAAACCCGAGGCCATTGAGCCGTTAAGGTTCTGGCACGAGGAAATAGAATACGTCCAGTGAGGTAAATACTTGGGAGTCTACCTAGATACCAAACTGAGCTGGAGGACACATTTTGAAATAAAGAGATCTAAATTTAAAACGCCTCTTTTTGAACGTGTAAAAGAGTAATAGGAAAGTCCTGGGGCATTAAACTGAATGTTGCCCTATGGATATACAAATCGATATTGTTACCGAGATTAACATATGCTGCTGTGGTTTGGTGGCCTAGAGTAGAAATGACGGAGGCAAGGAACCTGCTAAAAAGCCTACAGGGTAACTACCTAAGGGCTGCGGCAGGAGCTATGAGAACAACACCAACAGAGGCGCTGGAAGTAGCACTTTGTATTTCTCCTTTAAATCAACAAATAGTTAGCGCCGCCAGACTTACAGCATATAGACTAAAGTGTCAAGAGGAATAAAGACAATTCGGGGTCATACCAAGCTCGGGTTTCTCCACAAATTTCCCTTTACACTGAAGCAAGATAGAATATTCAGAATATACCAAGTAAACAAGGCGTTTTCTATAAACCTGTTCACTAGGGCTGAATGGATAATAAAAACCTACAAATCCAATTGAACGTAGATGCGTGGTTCACCGATGGATCTAGAGCACACGACCGTTTTGGAGCAGGTATATATTGTCCAGGAAACAATCACAGTGAATTTTTCTCCATGGATAAGTTAGCCACGACTTTCCAAGCGGAGGTCTTGGCTATCCTGGAATGTGCAAGACTCCTGCTCTCAAAAGAGACGATGAGCAGGAGGATCCATCTACACAGATAGTAAAGCCGCTATAAGAACCCTTGCTAAGACCACCACTAAATCGTTCGGGATTGCATGCAAGCTCTGAAAAGACTGGAAGATTTTAATAAGATCACACTAGTCTGTGTACCCGGCCATCAAGGTATCCGCGGTAATGAGATAGCGAACGGCTTGGCAAAGCTGGGCACCTTAGAGGAACCAGCTGGCCAAAAAGTCGGCGTTCTCTTTGCCGTGGAAAAAAATTGCATCAAGGATTGGCTGAAGCGAGCACCAGGACTCTTGGAAGAAACTGAAAAGCTGCCGCCAGGCCAAACTTTTGATGAGTCAGCCATTGTTAAGCAGGTTTAAGGAACTGCTGGCTATAGATAAAAATAGACTAAGATTAAGTATCGGTCTTCTCACTGGACTGGGCTTTCAAAGCACATTTGTACAACATGGAATTGGCCGACGAAACAAACTGCAAATTATGTGATGAGGAAAAGGAAGACAGCGAGCATATACTATGTCGCTGTCCATCCTTAGTTCTTAAAAGATTCAGATCCCTGAGCTGCATGTTTGTGAAGCCCGAGAACCTGAAAAATATCAAGATTGGCCATCTGCGAAGCTTGGCAGAAAATGCCGGGCTGAAGCAGACAGGCTGATAAGCAACTAGCGGGAGTCACAGAAAATCTAGGTGACATAAAGGGACTCTAATAGCCCACCCGCTCCCATCTTATTATTATTATTATTGTTGTTGTTGTTGTTGTTGTTGTTGTTGTTGTTGTTGTTGTTATTATTATTATTATTATTATACCACATAAAAGTGCTATCTTTTATCTATAATGTGAATTTATATTTATTATATATACTGTATGATTTTTTTATATACATAATTAACAATAATTTTATCAATATTCAGGTCTCAAAAATGTGTTGAGAACAATGTAATCAGTATATATCAACAAAAAATTTGTATGCGTTGTAAAAATGTATCTTAAAGTATATTTAATAATAATAAGAAAAATATTTTTATGTATTGTTGCAGATACATTGTACTGCAATATTTTTAGTTAAAAATAATAATTTACATAAATAATAAATAAAATGTGTAGGATAACTTAAAAATAAGTAGATAAAAATAGTTATATGTTAGAAACTGGATTAATATTATGGCGCCGACTGGAAAAGATCCGCGAGATCGACCTGGTGATAAAGTTTATAAATGTCACCCATCTGAGAGGGTGTCGGCAGTAGTCTGTATAATATGTGAAAATGTGTATCACGAGAGTGATTTTAGAAAGATAAATAATAAAATTTTTGTGTTGAGTTCATTGGTAATCTGCCCGGACGACATAGACTCAGACATAACCTTAAAAGAAGATGACATATTAATCTGTGTGAGTCAGCAAGGATGATAATTGCGCAAATAAAATTGAAGCAGAAAGATGAAGTAAGAAAAGAAATTTTGAATCAGATATCAGCTAGCAGTAGAATAGATCGCTCTGCAACATTATATCAAGATTGTGGTGAGATAGAAGCTATGAAAACGGAATTAGGTTTATTGAGGCTCAATGCAGAGCTTGAGAACAAGAACAAAATATTAAGATAATTGATTCAAAAAGAAAAAACAGGTAGTATTACAGATAAAATATCCTATACTGAAGTAGCTTACAATACAAGACTGAAGCCAAAACGCGTGCCAAAGATAAAAGTGACAAAATCAGAAAAAAATAGTAAAACTAACCTGAATGAATATGTTAAACACTACTTAATTAAAGAGAAAAATATTCAAACAAAAAAAGTCAGTATGGCTGCGGTCCGTTTTATGCTTAAGCGCATATTTATCTATAGTATACGTGACATATACTACAGATAAATGCGTGATTAAGCATAAAACGGACCGCAGCCTATAAAAAATGATAATGAACTAATTATTGACTGTATGAACGAGAAAAGTGCACTTGAAGCAGAAAAAATTTGGTTAAACTGCAGAAAAGGGGAGCAGCTTCCGATTACCTTGAGCTTGGTATATATTGTCAAGGTCGTAGCTCCAAGTAAGGTCCCGAAGGTTTTATCCGGCGGTCATTGTTTACAAGTTATTATAAACAATTGTTTTACAAATTATCCCTCATTTTTCGACACCATGTACATTGAAAGAGTAAATATGTTGTTCCTATCATAGAACATTACATACCTACGTACGACCTTGACATATTATATCAACATACATCTTTGGTTTGATTTCCTCATTGACTAACATGTACAGCTTGCCAGTACGTGTCGAACCGTTAGTCGCGTAGACGCAGTGCAACTGCGATTACGTCGCTATATGATTTATTTTGATTTCTTTCTTGTAAGCGTGTAGGCAGGGCTGCGCCGCCCCGCAGGTGGAGAAGCTTCGCCTCTCCTTCTTGCTCTCCCCTCGAGGAAAAATAGGAAACGACTTCCGATTACATGTCGCTTCATGTCGATAGTATGTACGTGATTTTTAGCGACATTTAATCAGAAGTCATTTTCTATTTTTCCTCGAGGGGAGAGCAGAGAGGAGGGGCAAAGCCTCCCCTGCCTATACTCTAACAAATACGAAAAAAATGTACATGATGTCGGGAAAAAAATTTATTTATGAAACTTTTTTATAAACAATGACCGCCGAATAAAACCTTCGGAACTTTACTCGGGGCCACGACCTTATATGACAATATATACCAAGCTCAAGATCATCGGAAGCCAGAGGTGCAAACTCTGACCCGCTAGCACCAAGAGCACCGAGGTGGTGGGAGCCACTGGGAGCACGCACACAAGCGAGAACCGCCGTCTGTGTGCGTGACGTCACGCTCGGCACTTCGGCTCGTGGAAGAGTGCAGACGTATTA
>NW_018022822.1:0-2325 GCF_002006095.1 Pseudomyrmex gracilis | reverse complement strand
ATCAATATTGTAGTTTAATTTTATAATAATTAATATTAACTTTTTATATCAGTTTTTACATCTACGCTCGTCTCACACATCGCGATCTCTATGTATTTAGTTGACAGCGATTTATAAAATTAGCTGACAATAATGCGTTTTTTCATCTTGTCCAGTCGGCTTGATGGAAAAGAGACGGAACATAATACGTCTGCACTCTTCCACGAGCCGAAGTGCCGAGCGTGACGTCACGCACACAGACGGCGGTTCTCGCTTGTGTGCGTGCTCCCAGTGGCTCTCACCACTCGGTGCTCTTGGTGCTAGCGGGTCAGAGTTTGCACCTCTGTCGGAAGCTGCTCCTCTTTTCTGCAGTTTTACCAAAAATTTTAAACAGAAAAATGCCACACTCATGTAAAGTGACAAAAGAAACTTTCAAAAATTCTAGAATTAAAATAGTTGGAATTGATAATTATCTAAAATTAAATTTGCAATCCCTCGAACAGGATATTTATGAGAGAAATTTCAAAACTTTTGAAAAAAACATGTATAGCAGTCCATACTTTTATGAAAAAAAAATCTAATACTCAAAGCGTCATTTTAGAAGTATCATCTGAAATATATAAGCAAATTAAAGAGAACAAAGATAGAATTTTTGTTAACAGAGCTTCCGGGTATATGATAATGTGAACGTCAGGCCATGTTTTAATTGTGGTAGATATGGTCACAATTGAAGCAAGTGTAAAAACGATAGCATGTGTCTAAGATGTGCTGGATTGCACAAAACATCGGCTTGCCGAGAATCTAATGCTATTAAATGCCTAAATTGCGTTTATTCTAACTCAAAATACAACAAGGGTCTGGAAGTGAATCACGTGGCAACCGATTGCAAAAATTGTGAAATATTAAAAAATAAAATAAGGATGCTCATTGACATTTCGGATTATCCTCTGAAACCAGTGGTATCAAGATACATCAGTAAAGTAAACATCCCTCGACAGCGGCTAAAGGACATCATTTCATCCACGCCAACTCATCGTGGCTTAATTTTCAGCCCTAGGCTTTCTCTTACTTAAAAATGGATCCGGAGCAAGAAAAATTAATTTGTTCTGAAATTACTTATTCTGATGTACAGGCTCTCAATAATAATATTTTTAATGAACTTAGTAACTTATTACTAACTGTTAGTAACTTGTTACTATATGTAAATATTCGAAGTATGGATGCAAATTTTGTAAAACTTGAGTTATTTATTGAGAGTTTAACAAAAAAGCCTATGGTGATTGTATGCGTGGAGATTTGGAATTTAGAATGTCGTCAGTATTATCAGTTACATGGTTATAAAGTATATTACAATAAGCAAATTAAATAAAGCTGATGGTGTTGTAATGTATATAAGAGAAAATTTAATTGAAACTACTTTTGAAGTAGTTTCAAATTTTTGAATCGAAAAAATTGGCGACTTGTGCATTTTAAGTTCTGAGAAACTTAATGACCGTTACACACTGAAAATATCTGCGTTATATAGGTGCTATAAGTTGGATAGTAAATATTTTATAGATGCCCTAGAACATTTTCTAAATGATAACAAAATTACCAAAAATTATATCATAGTGATTGGTGATTTCAGTATTGATTTAATGACTACGAGTAGTTCTAGTCATAGACTTGTTAAGCAATTGTCTTGGTAGTAAATATATGCCTTGTTTTTCTGGTATTACTAGGCCTTCTGCCGATGATGTTGGTGGTTCTTGCATTGATAATATTTTTATAAAGACAAATACTATAGAGCACAAATCATATAAGATTGCTAATTTGTTCACAGACTATTATCCTCTATTACTGTCCTTACTATTGATAAGATAACTACAATAAAAAATGGTAATAATGGTCGTGAACACACTAAACACATAAATTATAGTAAACTTAAAAGAAGTATGATTAAAGTTCATTGGGACGTTATACTGTCGGAGCAGAATCCTGATACTGCTATAAACTGTTTACTAAATATAATACAAAGGTTAGTCGCAAAATCCAGTGATAATACTCGTACAAAAAATAATAAAACTAAGCCTAAGAAAAGATGGATCACAAGTGCAATCATGATTCCATGTAAAACTAAAGAGACCTTGTACAGGTTATGGAAAAAAGAACCAACCCAGCAAACACAAAATATAACTGCTACATAACATTGGAGTAACATATAATGTGTTGAGATTCGGGAAGATAAAGGACTTGGTGATGAATAATATTCTTTTATAAAAAACTGGCGTAGTTTATTACTACCAAGTTTACAAATTATTGTACAATTACGCACGCTTATATTGACACTTAGCTGTTGCTTTACTG
>NW_018022821.1:16809-18157 GCF_002006095.1 Pseudomyrmex gracilis | reverse complement strand
ATGCATGCGCATTCGTAGAGAGTTATCCCCCGCCTCCTCTACGCATTTATGCAGCGCCCCTACGGCGCTTACAACTTCTTCAGCAAAGAGATTGAAGTCTCGCCGAAAGACGCCCTTGAAGGGTCTTCTTTACCACATCTGCGTACCTGATTCTTAAATACCTCGGCCTTGTTCTGCATCACAGCCACTATATTGGAGGCTGACTTTGAGCACCACTCAAAGTCCATCTCCTGCTCGGCGTCGGACGGAAGTCCCTCTGACTCGCTGCTACCAAAGCGCGGCATCTTCCTCTTGCGCGCGTTCGAGGCAAAGGTGGGCACCTCTTCTGCAGCGGTATTGGGCTGCTTTGCACCTCTGCGTCGTCTCTCTCTTCGGGAGGGGCCAGGCAAGTTCGTCCTGCTCTCCATGCTATCATCGTCCGAAATGGAGATGATTGCACTGGAGCCTCCTTTCGCGGCCTTCGATGCCTTGCCGCTCTTCTTCTTCTTGCCGGCCTTGTTTTTCTTTCCAGCTCCTGTCGCAAGAGTGGAAGATTTTAGGAACCGGGTCCTCATTCCTGCAGCCGCCTGGAGTCGAGCTTCCTCGTCGTCGGATGACGTATCCAGCACGANAGGAGCATCAAGCGCCTCCCGAGTCACGCCGCGACTGTTCTCCTCTGAAGCCAGGTTCGCGTTCACCGCGTCGTCCCCTGGACGCACCTGACTCCAGAACTTCCCCTCGCTACCATCCGCAGTAGCATGAGAGACAGGATCGCCTGCGTCGCACGATCCTGCCAACCCCTCGTATGATGACGACCGAACGAGNGCAGGGCCAAGACCCCCGAACTGCCGGGACCTGGGTGTCCGTTCACCCTGGTCCGGTAATAATTTCTCCTTTGTGGTGTTCATCATCATTTTTATTTGGGGGGTTTAATTTCGGAGTGTCCTTCTCCTAGAATGGTTGACATCCAAGTCTGACGAGCCCGACCTGCCCGGATTTGAAGTCAGGGTTTACTCCCCTATCCTAGTTGTCCCCGTTTTTGGGGGCTAACGGAGCTGAGAACTCCGGGTTTTTGTTCGAGGTTTTCCTTCCTCTATTCCCTTTCTTAGTTCAGGAACTCACCAGGGGCCCTTCCGAGCATGGGTGACCCTACCAGAGACTCAAAGGAGTCCCCGCCGGCATGGCCCCCTGGATCATAGTTCCCCTAANCCCGGCCACTACGGCAAGGTGGAGGGAAATCGGCCGGGCGTGGACGTTTGCCTGAACAACCAGGTGGACCTACGGAAGTTGCTGATTGAGCGGGATCTGGCCACCTACTGGCGCTATATTGTACCACCAACATGGCCCAGCATCGAAGAATGCCCATAGA
>NW_018022821.1:13708-14772 GCF_002006095.1 Pseudomyrmex gracilis | reverse complement strand
GAATCAAAGATCAACTTTTTCACGAGACAGCAACGGGGGAATCAGAATCCGAGTTTGATTGGCGAAGCCAAAGGAGCTGAGGCCCCTGAATAATAGTATAAATACCGTACACTCAGCCATTCGAGGCAATCAATCAGTCAGTCTCATTCCGGCAATTCATTAAAAGTCATTCCGACCAGTGAAGTGTAGTAAAGTGGCCTGCAGCCAATCAGCCATAATTGTTACCGACAATCCTGACCCGGCCTACCTGCCGACGTTGCAACCAGACTTTCGAGATCAGCAAGTAGTAAGTCAATAATCAGAGTAGTTTAAGTATTGTTCAGAAGGGGTCCCTTGAGTTGTCGTAAGTTTTGATGTTTGACCTAAGCGATTCATATCCGGAAGAAGTTCGTGTTNGTAGTTTTTTTTGTTTCCTTTCAATCGGACCAGCTGTTCGCGACCTTGTGTCGTTCTGAACGACTGCCGATTTCCTTTCAGTCGNACTAGCTGTTCGCGACCTTGTGTCGTTCCGAACGACTGCCGATTTCCTTTCAATCGGACTAGCTGTTCGCGACCTTGTGTCGTTCCGAACGACTGCCGGTTTCCTTTCAGTCGGACTAGCTGTTCGCGACCTTGTGTCGTTCTGAACAGCTGCCGATTTCCTTTCAGTCGGACTAGCTGTTCGCGACCTTGTGTCGTTCTGAACAGCTGCCGATTTCCTTTCAATTGGACTAGCTGTTCGCGACCTTGTGTCGTTCTGAACAGCTGCCGATTTCCTTTTGGTGACGTTGAGCGAAAAGGTTAAGTTCATTTTAGTTTCGGAAATTAATCGCTGGTCTTGACCCGTCAGGAGAACATACTAACGAATGACATTCTTTAAGTGGAACCCCGGAAACCCCTCCANTCGCGGAGCGCGATATTANGACGACGGAACCGTCGTAACCGGGCGCTACGCCGCGGTACCGCTGCAAACCAGCCTGAGNGAACCGATCTTCCCCCTTCTGTCAGCGATAAAAATGATATTACAAAAAATAGCAGTCCTGACATAATAGAAAGTAGTAATGACACACACACCTCAACACACC
>NW_018022821.1:2212-12633 GCF_002006095.1 Pseudomyrmex gracilis | reverse complement strand
CACAATTCTAGTAAACTGTAAAAGTTAGGTATCTCAAGTTAGGTAGTAATCTAAACCTAACTTACCGAAAAGTCAGCGTGACTGCACCAAGGTATTGATTACTCGTTGAAAAGTCGTTCCTGAAAGAATAATAGACAATTAGTAGAAAAGAAGTTAGTATTGATATTTACCGAGACCATTGTCCTACGATGTCCGGGTTAGTCCGCTCCATTTGGAGATTAATACGACAGACACCTGAAACAGAAAAGAAAGTTAGTGAGAATTAAAATTTGTCGGTCAAACTTTGATAAGTGTTTGGACTTTTAAAGTTAAGTCGGTTTGTAAAGTATAAACCACAATTGAGAGGGCTAGTTTTTGAACACTTTTAGTAAAACACTGTTTTGATTNGAGTAACCCGAATTGTGACTAAAACTCCTACATATGAGGGAATGATAATGTAGTAGTAACAAAAGAAAGGTAAGCGGAAAGTACGAACGTAATGTTCGCTCCGGCCGGGCATCCTAATCACGGATCAGTGCGTAATTTGGGAACGGGATAGCTCGAGAAGAAAAAATTAAAAAGGATTAAAATTGTTGTTAAGATTTCGCGTACGTGTCAGTTACTGACAAACAAAACGGTCAGATGAGTTTCGCCCACAATTGAGTTTGAGTAAACTAACCCATTGCGTGACNCGACGGTTAGACTATAGTCTATCTGGGAAAAAATTCAATTGTTCGCGATACTTAACCTGTGTGACTAATTTCTTTTGGTTGAGGAAAGTCCCTNATAATTGCGGCCACAATTGAAAGGTTCGTATTTACCTAAGGTCAAATCATCCGGGACTATCTCCTGAAAGGCAAAGAAATTAATTGTCGCGGATATTGCGTGTGCGGATAGATCTTTCATAGATTAAACGGTCGTGCAAGTTTTACCCACAATTAAAATTTCATGATACTAACCTGACGGGTGCCGTGACCCCGGAAAGCTAACTTCAACTAAAATTAAGGTCAAAGTTATAATTGTCACCGATACTCTGCGTGCGTAGTAATCTTTGTGCGGGGAAACGTCTCCCCAAATTTTGTTACCAATTAAGGTGTTAGGNACTTACCTGTGATGCAGTGCCTCTCGTAGCAATGTCTAAACCNGATATGCCAGATTCTGAACACTTGGTAGCATGCGGTAGCAGCGGTAGCATGGAGGAGATGCGCACACAATCTCAGATNGTGTACGTGTGCGCTCGAGACTTCGGGCGCGATCGGGCAGTAGAAAGAGACAGAGAAATGACTTTCTGTCTCGCTCTCGCTCGGGCGAGTTGGCGATACGACGTTCAACTCTCAATAACATCGTAAGCGGCATAAGAAATGTCCGAATTCTTCGGCTCGTTCTCTGACTTCTCTTTGTTATAATTAAAAATTGTATTTATATGTATGTATACATAAAATTTATATGTATGAAAACCTGCGTACAAATAAAATAATAACTTTACCACTCTTGGCCAATATGTACGTTTATTTTTTAAATAAATGTTTTTATAGACATGTAAAAATATACTGAAATACATGTAAAGCTTCTTAGCACAAATAAAAACCAAACTTAGAATAACACAAAACACACTTTTTTATCTAGATTGATATTCCTATTATATTTATACTTAATAAATAATATATCTTATGTANCTATATTTTAAAAACAATTTATACAACGTACATATTGTTGCTCGACGAAAACCGCGAGGTGGTGGTTTCTTCCGTCATGTAAGAAATGTTAACAATTGTTACTTAATTCTTGAAAAATATAAGTAGAAAAAGAACAATTTACAATTGTAAAGAACATTTTGCAATTGTAATGCACTACATGTATTATATAGACTGATATTCAAATATTACCATTATTAGAAACAGTTGTTAATATTTCCTACTGTTAGTAGATAGAAAAAGAAAAATTATATGCATTGAGATTTGCGATTACATTTAATAAAGCGTAAACGTACATATTGGCCAAGAGTGGTAAATTTATTATTATATTTGTACGCAGTTTTTNGTACATATAAATTTTATGTATACATACATATAAATACAATTTTNAATTATAATAAAGAAAAGTCAGAGAACGAGCCGAAGAATTCNAACATTTCTTATGCCGCTTACGATGTTATTGAGAAGTAAACGTTGTATCGCCAACTCGCCCGAGCGAGAGCGAGACAGAAAGTCATTTCTCTGTCTCTTTCTACTGCCCGATCGCGCCCGAAGTCTCGAGCGCACACGTACACGATCTGAGATTGTGTGCGCATCCCCTCCATGCTACCGCTGCTACCGCATGCTACCAAGTGTTCAGAATCTGGCATTTCTGGTCCTAACTCTGCAAGAAAAATCAATTGTTGAAAATATTGTGTGGGCGTGTTAGTTGTTATTGGTAAAGACACCTCGCTGAGTTTTGACCACAATTAAAGTGTTCAAAGTTATATACTTACCTAGGCCTAAGGAGTATCTTGTCCAATGATAATACCACCTGAAAAAAAAAGTCAAAGGTAAATAATAGCAATTTATAAAGACTTAAGGCTCGTGAAATTTAAACCAATGAATGAATATAAGGCCTTACGAGCCGTTCTCAAGGTGTTTGAGCGAGAACTTATACATGTATAAGTAAATAATAGCAGTTTTGGGAGTGTTTTCTCGAGTAAAAACTAGACTTTGTAAGTAAAGTTTTTAACTAAGGAAGTAGCTACGCACAGGCTGGTTCACAATTCGAGAAAAGTAAGTTTAAAGAGAAGTGCGCATGCGTGAGCGGTTGGTGAGGACAACGAACTTTTGTGGAGGAACCATATATGTGATACTTCTATATCGCTAGTACGGTGCCGACCTGAAGCCCAAACGTTACGGTGCAGACAATATAGTAGCCTCTCTCTCGCGCAAGGTCCAGCTGCTTTGTGTGCATGCGGTAAACATTCAAGCACGCTTAGGCATTTGTCTTTCTCGCGTTCTTTCTTTGCGTTCTCTCACTTTCCAATGCTTTGTCTCGCTCGCACTCGCTTAGTAGACGCGCCTGTGCATAATGACGCTCGACTATCTATGCCCATATTTGGACTTCGTGCGTCTCCCTTTCTTGGGCCTCGTGCCTCTTATTGCGAAGATACGACTAGCAATATAGAAGTATTACATATATGGGAGAGATCGAGCGCGCTGCGCAGCAGTCTTGCCTGAGATTCGGAAACGACTAGTTCGCACTTCACGAAACAGTAATAATCGAGCAGCTCATTGTTGTTAAACACTTGTTTGTAAAACGTACTAAAAGTGTAAAGTGTAAGCCAAGTGCGTCAATATAATAAAACAGGTGAGTACTTTATTTATCAAAATACGGTGTGTGTTCATTAACTTACCCGGTAACAGACTTTTGCCGAGTGAAGGTTACACTGTCCGTTCAACGTCCAGGGTGTCCATCCAGGTCCTGACAGCGACTGTTCCAGAAGAAGCCCACATCCGGTGAGTCCGTTTCCTGCAACACAGTAAAACAATAATTCCTTGTTTCTTGGGTGGTGAAAGAAGGTGGCAACCGTGATAAAACACGAAAATACCGTATCGGCCGGTCAAAACCTAACTCAGATGGACGGAGTTCGTTTGATCAATAGAAGGTAAGTCCAATAACTTAACTTAAGAGCGTACTGGATACCGACTATAGAGACCTGTAAATCGACGTTTTAATATTTTGTTTTGTGCCGTATTTACTGCATCAAATCCAAAATGCTTCTACAGAAGTAAATAAATTATGCTAAGAGTTAGCTGTTGTTCTTTGAAATGTCAAAATTCAGCATAAATTTTTTCTTATACAGTTTTCTTCTATAACCTCACCATATATTCATATATATATATATAATTATTTCTAAGCTTATGTACGTATTTACACTGAACTACAGCAATACGTACGACACAAAACAATCTAATGAAACACTCAGAATATGATTTGGTTGTCTAATTAATGCACAAAAAGTAATATTGTGATGATGTGTATTTGATACCATATACTATCATTATGAATGAAACACAAGTTCAAAAAAGCATTATATACCCATTTTCAAAAGCTTTATATAGTTTTGTATATTTATTTGCTTCTGTAGAAGCGCTTTTAATGTTGTGCAGTAAATAAAATTAAAAAATAAAAAAATTTAGGTTATAAAAACGTCGGTTTACAGGTCTCTATCCAGTTTACAAGTCGGGTCCAGTACCTTCTTAACTATTTTAAGTGTCGCTCTTACTTAACAGGTTGCTTCCCCTTGTACTGGCGAGTCAACTGGTGCAGTTACTCTGGCTTTGATTTGGGTTAGTTTTACAATTCAGAACCTACACCTAACCCAAATCCTAACTTTTGCATTTTTTTATAATTGTAGCTGAAACTTTACATGCGTGTTTAACGTAAAAAAATAAGTCATAGCTTAAAGTTTCAATCACAATTGTGAAAGTTAGTTTCCCAAACGTGTATATGTAAAACCATCATAAGTATATATGCTAAAACTGAATATCTATGTAAATAAATCAAATAAAATATCTTTCCGATCTTNTAAACCAATTTATTTATAAATATTTATTTATATTTATGCATTATGCACCCCAAGCGCAAGTTCCAAGTAAGTATAACTTATATCTAACATATATTGTATATGGTTACATAAACACGCAAATATATAGAAATAGAAAAACTATATATATATTGTGACGTTTTTCGTTGTTATTAATAATTTCCCGCGTCTTCCCGCCCGAAACGGAAGGGTGAAATCGGGACACGAACGGAAGTCCGCGAGATCGGGAACGTCTGTATCGGCAGGACAGAAAAAGGGGGTGGTCACACGAGCGTACCGCTGAGCCGACCGACGGATCCTTGGATGGAGTATTGGGCGCCAGACGCGTTGCCGCGTCAAAATTCGCGTCGCTCGACACAACGGGCCGACTAGCTCGATGAGAACGGAGAGGGGTTGGGTCTATTNTCTTTAAATAACAGGCTGTCCCTCCTAAGATGGAAAGAAAGGGGCGCGAAAGGGGTAAAAAGGCGTGAACAGGCGCTAGTAAGTTTTCAGTAACAAGTTTATTGATATAATATAAGAGGCGGGTAAATAAAGAAAAAGAAAGCAGATGTGAACGAGTTGTAAATAAAGAAAAGCGATATGATATAGCAGAATTATTAATAAANAAAAGAAATATAAAAATAAATGAGAGCTTAAACGAAGATACGGAAAAGCACTAACAAACGATATTACACAGCAGTTAGTATGAACAAAACGCAAACGCGCAAAATAGCAAACTACGTCACCACGTCGCGCGGCCGAAGCGATATATTCAACAAGNTCGAACGGTCAATGCATCGACAGCGATAGAACCGCGTTCCTCTGCCCGAATCGCTAGGAGTGGCTTTTTACAATGCTGGCAGTTAAATAGCGCAAATGCACGGTCCACCCACGGCGACAAAGCTTTCGATGGTTTATTTTTGCAGGAAGTTACTTCCGCAGGGAGCGCGCGGGGTCGAGGAGACGCGCAGCGCTCTCCGGTAGCGTTCCGCCGGACAACGCGACTCCGGGCAAAATCGGCGATTAAGAGGACAGCTCTAAGGGTCTCGCAGATGCAAGGTCGATACGACAGCCACGCGGATTTCGCGTCGTCAAACCGGTACGACAGCCGTACAAAGTTCGGTATCGCAAAATCGTTACGACAGCACGCGATATGGCAACGCAAAGCGATACATACAAGGCGATAATAACCAACGCAACAGAAAATAGTCGTACAGAAGCTATAACGAAAATTCTTACAGACTAAGGGATGCTACTTGGCGCCTCCCGAGCGACTCCAGGGCTGATCACAGTATTTAACAAAATACTCGCGAAATCTCAACGCACTTCAGTCTACGAAATAGTACCACGAAGCCCCGTGAATCCGATTCTAGCCGCCTTCCAAAAACCAATATGGCGAAGGTTTTGTGCTTGCCTGATACTCAACGCGAAAATTTGGCGACTAGCTTCGACACAGAACTCGGCACGCAGATTCGTGGCTGCAAGAAACGAGGCACCTCACCGGATATCGTCGTTCTGGAACATCACGTTCTTTCTTTCCGTTAGCTGCAGGACGATACTTCCAAGGAGTCCTTTCGTGCGTCCGACTTGTACAACGGTTAGCGACCAAGAGAGCGAGGATCGCGATCGATTCGGGGTCGATGCGCCGGGGCGCGCTGGAATCGCGGGAGGTCGGCCTCGCCGGCCAATCAGAGCGCGCCGTGGTATCAAGCGCGGCGCTCGCGGTCGCGCGAGCTACTAGAGCACGACCCGCGAAATATGAACTTGTTTCCCCTTTGCAGGGTTTCTCCTTTGTCTGTCCGACGGTACCGGGTCCGGCTGACTGGGGTGGACCTCCAGAAGGTCTTTTTTCAGCTCCGAAGCTCCTCCGAGCTGGTAGCTGGCCTCCAAGGCAGATTTGCCCGTCCACAGTTGCAGGTGGTTACGGCCGCTTGGCGACGCTGTCGTTCGCGTGCCGCTTGCGCTCCCTGGCAAAAAGGGTTGAGCCTGCCGACTAAGTCAGGACCGTAGTCTCGGTACGCTGCCACTGACGCTTCCTCGATCCCCTGGGTTCTGGCTCGCGCCTTATTCCTCGCTANATTCCTCGCCTGTCCACTCGTCTCCCTCGATGTCCTTTGGCGGGGTGAGTCCTCGGGTGGTGAGGCGCCAATTTTACATATTATAAAAAAAAGAATACAAAACAAAAGAAATAAGTAACTAAAACGTAATACAGTGCGTAAGCCCTGGAGGATCCTGACGCTTAAGACCGGCCCGCACTTCGGGACTCCCTCGGAAGATACCTTTTGTGGCAAGGGGGGGAAGCGGCGCGAACACCACGTCACAATATATATAAATGAAACTTTGCTCGCTCTAACGAATTAAAATGTTTTTGATTAAAGTCTGTTTTAAATGTCACAAATTGTAGTTTTTATGTAAGTCCGTGCGCCGATAATGGTTTTTCCGATTTTTGGTCATCGCTCGATACTCCCTAGACTGGCCCATGCTCCCGACGACCGCCGGTTGCAAGGTTAGATTGTGACCAGACGGAACGACGTTTGTAGTCTATTTTCGGTCGCCACCTATTTTAACCCTTTAAGTAGNAAGGATTAATGCTTGTTTTGTTGCAGGGAACGGACTCACCGGACGTGGACCTTCTCCTGGAACTGACGTCACTGCCGGGACTTTAGTGGACATCCTGGACGTTATTTTGCTAAGAGGATCTGCACTCGGCACCAGTCTTTGCACCAGGTAAGTAAAAAATGACTACAAACAGTTATGTAAACAAAGTACTCTCATGATCTCGTATGCCTTCGACGCATTAGAACTCGGACGCGAAGTCCAGGTCGCGTTTTCGTACGACAAATTAAATCGCGGAACGGTTGACGGCAGGTGTGTTGCACCTGACGGCGGCTCAGCACACGCGGACTACTTGTAACGATTGTTATAATTCGGCTGCTTGGCTCTCGGCACATATAATCGACGTTGCGACGGCGAATTCCCGGCGCGAGCCGGTGGCGAGTCTGCTCGAGGGAGGCCTAATTCCGCCCGAGCGGGTGGCGGACGCGATGGATTGTCCGGTCTCATCGCCGTGTCCTCACTCGGCACCCCCAAATATGACCGCGAGGGACCGGCCCGTGACTTAGGTGTAGGTGGAAATTCCTCTCCTCGCGCGCGCGATCGCTCATATCTTAATAACCGATCTCTGAGTGTCGGCATCGTCCCGGTCTGGATTAATTCTCGCTTTTCAAGTTCTTCTAATAATCTGTCGTTCGATAACGTGTATATCTAGCTGAACGATTCCGTCGGCATTTTAAATAAATTTATTTAATGCGGCAAGAGACGAAAAATATCGAAATTCCGTTCAAGATCGTATTTATTATCCGCGATATCAAATATTCTCCGAATATTCACTCAGAATACGTTAAATTCAAATAATCAACACACACGCCGAGGAAAACAATCTCTTATCCAACTTTCAATAGTTAGCCAAAATCAGAACAACCTGCCGACAAATACGACCCGAAGAATAGGCACGACTCGCGAACTCAGCTTCGAAGGTGTAAACACGGCCAATTCGTCGCTATAAACCTATCTCAACAGTCACTTTTCGATAACATAAACTCACTCGAAATTTAAAACTAACTTTATCTAATCGATCTATTCGAAATAATCGAGACTATTTCTCACGAATAACGAATTTCTCCGCGAACACTCTTAAAATTCACGCGCGAAGTAATTTTCCGGCACTCGAAATATCAGGGCACACATAATAAATTTATAATAAATCACGATAAATAATTTTACGCTGGAAAAAATGCTTAGCACAAGATAAATAAATAACACAGTGTCATCAATAATTTTCACATACACATGCACAAGCGAATAAATTTACACAATATAATATACAAAAAATTCCAATAAATCAAGGTATATTAAATGGTCGGTAAAACACCGGTTTATTTTTCCTGACCAAGTTTCTCTCCAGATACGCCTTATTGCACTTTTCTTATTTAACCTCTTTATAAAATTTTGGAAATTGCCTCAGGTTCTTATTATTAAAGAACGCGTATGATTCTTATTTTGTAACGTGGCCAGTTGTTAATATTATTAAAGAACGTTTATCTTATTTATTTTGCAACGTGGCCCTACGTTGGGCGCCAATTTGTGACGGGCACCTNGCGTGGGATGTTATGGCGGAGGCGCCGCACAACTTCGGCACGTCTTTAAAAAAAAAAACTAAATTTTTACTCACCAAATTTGATAGTTGGGCGCCAGGCGTGCTTTTACACGCCAACTCAAAAATCTCAATTAGCAGCAAGAATCTCGACAAATAATTTAGACGTGACGGCAAGGTCACTCGGCAGTTCAGTTTATAACGATAACGGAGAGGCGTGGGCTCAGGAGGCAGTGTTTAGTAAATAATAGCAGAGAAACTTGATCGTTNAGTATTATTTGTAATATATTTTAATAATAGCGGGTTATATATAATTCAGTGCGGCCACCGGCCAGAAGGGATTTCGGCAGTACAAAAAAAAAGAATTAGCAAGTGAAAAACAAAAAAAAAACAAAAAATAATACAATCTATAAAACGTGAAAATTTTACATAGTTACGTGCGTACGGCAACAAATTCAGAGAAAGGAGTTCTTCATCCCTATTTCTTCCCGCGATCGCGTATGCCTTTAATATATTTTGTCGCGCGAGAAGGGCCGCCGTGTGTTATCTAGGCGGAGGAATGCGCTGTCGTATGCAAAACGCTATACAAGTCGCGCGCCCGCCGCTTAGTGCAAATAAGACAATAGACGCAACGCTATATCGCGGCCCGACGGCTACAAATTTCGGCACGACTCGCAATTGCAAGTCTCAACATGTCGTAAAAGGCAAAGAGCTGAAATTTCGTATTTATAAATTGAGATTGCGTATTTATAACTTACACGCTCGGTGAAGGTATTCACGTTCGACGCGGCACAAAGATTNGATATGCAAAATACAAAANAAAATGACAATATCACACGCACGAATAACGAGCGGGATTACTCCCGGATTGTTGCAACCGTAGTACGACGAGAAAGCAGCAAAACGAAATTTCTCGGCAACAACCGATATTACAAATTTAATTGTATAACGAAATATCTAAACGCGAATATACTGGACGGCATCGAGCTGACGCTGGACGTGCAGACTCGATCCGCGACGGTATAATCTCAAGAAAAAGAAAATATGTGAGAGAGATCGAGCAACCACTCACGTTCGCCGGCATCCTCTGCACGTAGCTTCCTCAAATCCGTAAAAATGGTTCGGCAGCTCTCCTCAGTGCGGTTCCTCGCTGCGTTCTATTTCTTCCGTTCCTCCTCGAGTCTTTTTNCCGATACTCACTGTCGGCACAACTCACACTATTTCGAGAGGCGAGGAACTCGCGACTTCCACGGCACGCACAACAATGAAGCTGATTCCTGCGGCAATTACCCTCGATGTCTCGCGCTATTCGCCGCGCCAGGTAACGAGCCAATCGTATTCTTACTCTTGCGGCATCTGTGATTGACAGCGGCCACGTGTGTCTCGGAAACACATCGGCTCGGGCTCTCCGGTTTTCGCAAAGTCGGAGCATCTCCCGTTTTTCTAATCCGTCGCCGACATCATCGCCGAGCGCCTCGTACCTATGACGTCCCTACGTCCCTGTGCCGTTGTCTGTCTCTATCGTTGCTCCTCTTTGCTCTACCTCGTCCGACTCTACGCATCGTGAGCTGCTCTCTCTCTCTCTCTCTCTCTCTCTCTCTCTCTCTCTCTCTCTCTCTCTCACTCTTTCCTGCGAGTAGAGAAGACGTGTTACACATCGCTCCGTAAAAAGTGTTGGGAAATCAAGTGTAGTGTGGTAATAGTCATGTTTGGAAGTTTGTAAANNAANGNNNNANT
>NW_018022821.1:0-2207 GCF_002006095.1 Pseudomyrmex gracilis | reverse complement strand
AAGGTCACATACGTGGAAATTAGGAAATTAAAGCATAAGATAATCACGTATGGTTGATTGAGACATAGTCGAGTGTATTGTAAAAGAGAGTGTTGCTTGATCAGCAAGGACGGCAGATCCGTCTCCGAGAGCTGATCAAGCAAGGATGAGCGAGTTGCGCGATCAACTCGTGCAACGTTGTTTAGGGTAAGACAAGGTGATGCTCTCAATTCGGTGATATAAGAAGTGATGTGACCGAGTTGAGAGCAGAAGTTCGAGAGTTACCGCCAAAGTCGTCGTACTAATTTTATAAGAAGCTGAACTGTAAACTTGTCGAAATAAAGATAGTTTCAATTATTAAAAAAAAAGGCGGAATCACTTCTCCCCGAGTTCAACTGGAAATCCTGTGAAAGAATCCAGTACCGTCGAAGCGGTACAACAAAAGTATAAGTTTTTAGTGAGTAAACAATAAGAGAGTGTGATAAAAAGTGGTTTAACTTATAGAGCCATAGAAAGTGAGTAATTATGAGTATTATCTAGCCAGGATATGCTCAGTTGTGACTGAGAAGTGCATTTCTTGTTCGGGATATCGAAGTCTCGCAAGACGGGTAGACACTTTACGTGAATACAAGGTGCTGACGTGTGTAAGTGGATCACAGGTGAATGATCGCTTGCGCTGATATTAACGACTCTGGCCGGTAATTATCGGCATGGACGATGAATATGCAGAATACCGATGTTTGGCATGTAAGAAGGCAATAAAAAACAAAGTTGTTAAGTGCAAGTCTTGTATCAAACTTTTTTACCATCCGGGATGTATATGTAAACATAGGATTTATGATAGAAATCGAGAATTGGTGGAGTGTGCTGGTCCGTTTGAAGAGTTTTTCGTTAAAAACGGCCAAGAAGCAAGTATGAAGAAAGCTCCGACGACGACGGGGAGCAGCAGGGATAGGACAGGATCTACAGAGTCTATAGGTTCTGCGGGATCGTTTACGGCACCGAGTAGTGGAAATAAATTATCAGGAATGAGTGGATCGACTGGCATTGATATAAAAATAGATTATCTTATAAGAACTGTGAAAGAAATCAAAGATGAAACAACCTGTAAGAAAAAACTTAAAATNATGATTAAAGAGATAGTTCGAGAGGAATTGAGAAACGTTAAACACGAACTGGAAAATCTAAAAAGAATGATACAGGGAGTAATGCGCGAACCAGCGTCAGGAACGCAAAGAAGCTACAGTGAAGCAGTCAAAGAAATGAAGAGAGAAAATATTATAATTGTAAAGCCAAAAGTGGAACAAGAAAGTGAAACCACAAAAAAGTTAATAAAAGAAAAAGTGGATATTAAGAACATGGCGATGGGAATAACAAAATTAAGAAAAGGAAGCAAGGGAACTGTAATAATGGGATGTGAAACTGGAGAGGAAGTAAAGAAGTTGAAGGAGACAGTTCAAGCTAAACTAGGAGAAAATTATAAAGTAGTGNAATCANCACAATCAAAGCCGAAATTAAAAATTATTAATGTAGGGATAGAAGAGATAAATTTAAGTGATGATGAACTTATATCTACGATAAAAAGGCAGAATAAAATGGATACAATGAATATGCGAATAGTGAAGAAAATAATGAAAGGAAAGAAAAATAATAACAACCAGTCTAAAAAACGAGAAAGTGAAGAGGGATCAATAATAGTAGAAACAGATGATAAAACACACGAGTTGATTCTGAAGAAAAGTACGCTAAATATAGGATGGAAGAAATGTCCTGTATTTAATCATGTTAGTGTTAAAAAATGTTTTAAATGCTGGGGTTATTATCACATAGCTAAAAACTGTGTGAGAAACGAGACATGTCACAAATGTGCAGGAAATCACAACTCGATTGACTGTTCAGCGACAAAGAAGAAGTATGTAAATTGTATGTTCAAAATTCGAACATACAACCTAAAAATAAATGACGAGCACGACGCTCTCAGTATGGAGTGTCCAACATTTAAGAGAGCATTGCAAGAAAAGAAGAGGAGAGCTGGCTGGAAGGACACTAAATAGCAACTACAGGAAGCTAAGTGGAGCTAATGCTATATACAAATGCGCAAAGTCTAACGGCGCATAAAGATGAGATACAGCATCAGATTTTGAAGAAAATAAATCCTGCATTCTTAGCACTGTCGGAAACTAGATTGACTGATGTGATTGATGATAGTGAAGTGAGCGTTCAGGGTT
>NW_018022820.1:20978-22173 GCF_002006095.1 Pseudomyrmex gracilis | reverse complement strand
CGCTAGAAAAAATCAGTCCGGGAACTTTCCGGACAAACTGTGTATGTTATATTAAATTTATATACATGTTATACTAGATTTATATATATGTTATACTAGATTTAGTAAAGTGTACTCTCCTATACAGAGAAATCGCGGTCACATGCGTTGTAAAGAAAGGGTTAATATTATAAAATTTTTGGTATTTATAGCTGTTTAAAAAAGTAGTTACTCTTAATAACGCCATTATAAAAAACTCGAAAATCTCCATGATAGAATTGGAAGGAAGCTTCATCATAAGAAGATTAGCTACAAGAGGTACATCTGAAACTGCAGTAGGACATCAAGCAAAGAGATTCTTAAATGTTACATTGATAAACATTATGTAAGAAGCCGATAATGTTGCAGTGCGCAAGCAAAAATTGAAAATGGAGAAGATTTTCTCGAAGACACATGGCTTTGCTCTTCAAAAGTGGATGACAATAATTTTGTTCAAGACACTGGATGATTTTCTTGAAGACACGATAATTTTCTTCAAGACGTTCCGCTTCAGGAAGCGATTCTTTGTATCTGGTTCCAGTTGATAACTTCAGCACATAGCCTACCTANCTTTGCAAAATCTTTCTGGAGTGTTGAACTATCTTGGACAATCCAACGAGGACAACGAATTTCTCGAACTGAAATCNAGAAAGAATTTCTGCAAATCGAATTTTCCGCCAAGAAGGTACTTGTCCGGCAAATAAAGGTGATTTTCTTGCCGCTTCGACTTACTTCTGAACTGATTTCTGTTTGGTTAGTGGAAATCGAAAACCACGTGTCTCACTAAAAAACTGCAGGATTCAGTTTCCATCATTCATTAGCTTGAGAATTCTCGATGGCGTGACATCGTTGGATAAGAGGATTCTTAAGACAAAAGACAGCCTCACGTAAGTTTTCGCCACGACTGCTACAAGAAGAACTCTAGTGAGCTAGACCACCGAAATTTATAGATCGTGGCCTTCCTGTATTCCGTTACCAAAGATCAATCTCGAAAAATGCGCTCAACTATACGCTATTAAAAGCAATCAAGAAAAAAAAAGAAACGACACCTGCAATTCGAATGCAAGTTTCCACCAAATACTCCATCGACATTTCATCGCAACGTACAAGAGACTTATATAAGGAAGAGAATTGAATATCCATACACAGAACTCGATCGCTCTCTACTCTTGCAGAT
>NW_018022820.1:11788-20668 GCF_002006095.1 Pseudomyrmex gracilis | reverse complement strand
ATGTACCTACACACACACACACACACACAATGAATTATATGCGACAAATCGTCTTTGATTCCGATGTTGAAAAGAAATTATCAGATTGGTTTCTATCGAAGACAACGTAAGAGCGATCATTGTTATTCATGACGTCTGCTAGTTGTTAATCACATTTTGACAAATGAAAATAACGACAAAAAGAAATTTATACTTAATTTCTATGTAATAGTCGTATGTAAGTTCAGTATCTCGACATACAGAATATATTATGATCGTTGCTACAACGTGTTATAAAATGAGACTGATAGTCATATTGTTAAATGACGCATCTTTTTTTTTAATGAATAGAATTTGTTTAAGAACAAAAAGAAGATGCGTATCAATAATCGATTACTTGTGTGTTCAATTAGTTAAGAGATTAAAAACAGTTATTATAAAACTTGTGTNAATATGACACTTATATATTTGTTTATTGTTATATAAGTGAGATATATTTGTTAATTTTACATATTTTTTTACTTTCAACAGAAATATGTAAGGCCGATATTTTTTTTTTTTACTTAATTATACAGTTTTTTATTTATTTTGTACACATTTATACTTTTAAGTATACTGTTATTTACATTGTTATTTATATTGTTATTTATATTGTGTTTCTTTATGTATGAAAGCGCAGTGTTTTTTGCCAAAGTATTTCATAAAGAATAAATATTTTGTTGTAATAAATGATACAAAAATAATTATATTTTATGGGTTTGGTGTTTGTTTGTCATATCCTTAATATTCAGTAATTTGTAATATAACATAGTTAAAAGAAAGAAATTTATTAATACTTAATGTCTATATAATATTTATTATATACAAAGTTATTGTTGCTTTTTGTAATCATTAATTATTTTTTATTTTCAATATATTCGATATGATTATTTACTATCAAAATAAAAGTTAATTACTTAGAAACAATATAAATTTTATTTTATATATTCTTATTTTTATATATATAATATTTTATAGTTTTATATATCCATCTAATTTTCAGAGTTGTTTAGTCGTTCCGATATTCACTGACAGTATTAAAAATCTATACTTTACGTTACATGTGCTATAGATTTCTAGTACTGGCAGTGAAGATCGGAACGCAGCCCATGTAAGTATGAGAGAAAAAGAGAGAGGAGAAAGAGAGAAGGAACATACGAGCCACGCACGAGAAACAGGCTAGCACCTAGGCACGCTTCTCGCGGCTGGCAGTATTAGCTATAGCTATCGCTACGGCGAAAGAAAGAGAGCGGTTATGTATGTCCGTCTCTTTCTACTGCTCGAAGTTGGCCGAAGCACCGAGCGCACACGTACACGGCTGTTCGCCTGTGTGCGTATCCCCTCTACTTGCTGCTGCGTGCTTACTGAATCCACGAACTGGCATCTCTGGCTCTGAGCCGGTTTTGCCCGCCTTATCATAGACATATAAGAAATAGACTGCGCGTCCCGTATCTTTTCTGTGCAGAAAGAATGGTCAAACTTCGGACGAGGATAGATGCTTTCACCCGAGTCTCTATTCTTGTTTAGTGACGCGGTGATTGGCGGACAAGAAGAGTAGTAGGAATGAGAAATAGCGTAGTGGGGCAATAGAGGAGCATCGAGCAATGAAGAGGCGACAGTAGGCGATTGACAGACAATGAGTAGTTATGGTATAGGTTAATTTTAATCCGTTATTATTTGTTAAAAATCATGAGTATAAATTTGAAGAAATAATTGAGTGTAACAATTAAAGTTATTATAAAAAGAAGAAAGAAATAGAAGATGTAACAATAAAGAATATAAAATTCAATTTATAAATAATAAATAAATGTTATTAATTTTTATGTGTAATAAGTTTGGTAAGTAGATAAAATTATAAACCACAGACACAAACAGAGACTACATAGATGTCGACAGAGATTACATAGATGATGACTACATCATGTAGTCTCTGTTTGTGTCTGTGTTTTATAGTTTTATCTACCTGGCATTATTTTAATTTTTACAATCTACACAATAATAGTAATAATTTCTTACTAATGAAAAATAAGGAAAAATAAGGTTAGGGTTTGCTTTCAATTCTTCAGCTTGACACACACAACAATATTTCACCATTATTATATTTTTAAATTATACATTTGTGAAAAATAATAAATAATACAAAAAATAACAGAAATGTTACAGAATTGGTTTCTAACCAAAGCCGTTACGTAGAATCTGTTACGTAGCGTTATTTGAGTTGTCTCCCGAGTGGGGAGTCCCCACTTCAGGTGCTGAAAGACAGAGACAGAGACTCGGGTGAAAGCATCTGTCTCACTCCGAAGTTTGACTCACTTCCCCTCTCACACGCGCAGTCTATTTCTTATACGTCTATGCGCCTTATATACGCGGCGGCGGCCCAAGCTCGGTCCGGGGGGCGACGTGCGATGCACGCAGGTTCGCGGGTGGGATTCTGCGCCGGCGCGGCGTCACTCGCGGTGCGTTCGGTTTCCCTAGGCGTACGGGCGCGTTTCTATGATTCGGCGGCGAGTGCAGTCGGAGGGTAGCACTTACGGTATAGCGGTGCGGGAAATAATGAAAACGCTAATAATTAATAGGTTAACAATGGTAATAATAGTTTAATAATAATATAAATAGTAATGATGGCATAATATATAATGGTGACAGATTGCCCCGTCACATTGTTATTAATTTAAACAAGCTTTCTTACTAGTCTCATCTAACTTTTTTCCAAATTTGTCAATAGTATTATTTCGCTAGTCTTTTTAACTTCCTTGGTCAAATCTATTAGTTTTACTTTTCTTAGTTGTTTGTCAATCTTATTACGGCTTTTTCTTACTTTTTGTTACTTTTTAAATAATTTTTATATTTTTTTTGGCTTATCACACGCCTCGTTAAATATTACTTTTAATAAATTGTTATTTTCGCATCTAATTAGATGTGTTTTATGTGTCAGCTTGTATAACCGGATAACATTTACACGGACGGTCCACCTTACACCCTGCCCCTCTCCTTAGACCCGACCTAGCCGGCCCATCGCGTTGACCAACGCAGTTTTGGTACGGAGACGTATCTGGCACCCGAAATAGAGACTTAGGATTCGTTGAGTTGACGTGATGGCTTGCTCGTTTCCCGATTATCCCTTTTTCTCTCCTGCTAACGATCCCGAAACCTCGCGCGAACTTCGCCCGTTGTTCGAACCGATCCCGTCTCGGGCGGAGCGGCGCGCGATATAGCTAGGAAGGAGCAAAAATTGTTATAGTACATAAAAATAATAACATTTTGACGAAGATATTAAAAAAAGAGCAGTCGTATTATTTACTGACATAGACAAATTATTAATATTATAATAGATAACAAAATAAGAAAATAGTGACATTAAGTAAATTAATTATTAACACGTTTCTTAATTAAAAACATACAATCTTCATACATTAAATAATGATAATTATAATAATTGTTCAAAATGTCCACCATTCATTTGTATACATAGTCTTGCTCGATCCAACAAACTCTGTACGGCATTGTAAATCATTTGTGGAGTTATGCTTTCAATTGTTTCTATTATACGTTCGTTCAGTTCTTGCCGATTTTGAGGCGATTGCCGATAGACGTCAATTTTTAAATATCCTCAAAGGAAAAAATCTAACGGAGTTAAATCCGGAGATCTCGCTGGCCAGAAGTATGGTCCATCGCGTCCTATCTATCTGTTTGGATACGTTGCATTTAAGAAACGGCGAACACGTCTAGACAAATGTGTATGTGCGCCATCGTGTTGAAAAAGTGAGAGAAATTGAGAAAAAGTGAGACAGAATGAGAGAAAGAGAGTGAAAGAGAGAGAAAGAGAGAGAGAAAGAGCGAGAGTGCAAGAGAAAGAATGAAACGAGAGCGATCATTAAAAGAAAAAAACCACCATAAGGAACATAAGTAAGTAGTAATAAAAATACAGTTGTATCAAATAATATTTTGATCTCAATTCCTTTTATTAATTTAGAGAAAAAAAGGTGTGATCTATACAATTTATTAAATCTTATCCTTCTTTATTGATGTGAATCATATAACAATTTATGTAAAATGTGTGAAGGCGGTGGAATAATATTTAAAAGAAAATTAATATTACCAAAAAAAATGCTTATCATTCATTTTCTAGGATGTGATTTAATGGCCAATAAGAGCCTAAACACGGATGTTAGTGTGTGAAAAAGAAGGATTTATTATTAGAAAAATAACGTTTCAATCCATGCATTGGATCATCTTCAGATAAAAAATCTGAAGGAAACAAGGAAATCGTGAAATACATTAGGAAATATATAAACAATTCGGTATAAAAAATAATAATTCAATTACAAAAGTTCGGTTTTTATACCAAATTGTTTATATATTTCCTAATGTATTTCACGATTTCTTTGTTTCCTTCAGGTTTTTTATCTGAGGATGATCCAAAGCATGAATCGAAACGTTATTTTTCTAATAATAAATCCTTCTTTTTCACACACTAACATCCGTGTTTAGGCTCTTATTGGCCATTACATCACATCCTTTTGATCTTTCTATAGAGCCTTTTCTATTCCTTTATTGACATTCATTTTCTATTAATTTCACCTAATTTCACAGAAGATGGGAAAGTAATACCAACAAACAAATTTAATCTACGTACTGTACCAACGATTAAAGTGTTAGTAGGTGGACAGCTGTATAAAGTAATGAATGCCGTATTTAAAAATGGATTGTGTATTGAAAACAGTCATTATACAAGTTTGTAGAGATGCAAAATCGAGCTGGCTCAGAATTGATGCAAATTAGAAAACACCACTGGTTGGAAGGTTCTATAAATGTTTGTATTCTTTTCTTGAAAAAAATAAAGAAATAAATATTTTACTTTTGTTAAGAAAAAAAGAGAATAGAAAAGAAGATGAATTTGAACGTATATCCTACAAAATGTGTGATATCTTGAAAAACTTACTTCCTTTTTAAAAAGGAAAAAAAACGCCAAGTACACGTCAAACAAACAAAACAAAAATAAGCCTACCTTTCTCTACAAAACCTGTTTTCCAAAAGAAGTGATATCAAAAAGTACACTTGTGTACATTTTAATTAAAAACATTATACAGAGTCATCGAAAAGTATCGGAACCCTCTAATATCTTCAGTTAAAATGCATTTTGGAGAAAATGTTCAACAGCAAAGTTGTATGGTTTTAAGCGAGGAGTAAGATGATGACCTTGACTTTGATCTTGACCATGTTCTTTAAGGTTATTTCAAAATCAACCTTATTTTTTTAAATAAAATTTCCTACATTTTATTGCATATCTTTATAGCTTATCTCGAGAGCTTTCCAAAACACTATAATAAAACATTTTTTCATTAAGTACTTTTTGAGTTATAAAGGTTTGAAGTTAACAATTTTTTGACACAAAATGTAAAATATCTTGTAAAATAGTATTTAGTTTTTAGTAATCAGTTTTCAGTAACCTTAATATTTTTTTGCGCGGAATAATGAGACCAATTAATTGGTTTAAAGAAAATACATTAATCAAAAAGTGTCGGATTCCCCTAATATTTTCAGTAAAAATGCATTTTGAAAAAATGTCTAATAACAAAGTTGTACGGCTTCAAGCGGTTATGCTAATAGGCTACGGCGGAAAACTGCCCGAAGGTGATCGCGAGAAGTTGCTCGAATGCGTGACGTCCGAAGGCGTTAGCGGGATTCTGCCCGAAAGCGTTGGCGGGGCCGATCTTTATTCTCTCACTCTCGCAGGCACTCTCGCAGGCAATGTACGAGCTCTTGAGCAAACAATACGGATCACTGATTTTAATCTTTGATGCAGTACTGTCTTCTTCTTAGCGAGCAACAGTTACCTCGTGGACGAAAACAAACATTGAAATTGATCTAAATAATTAAGTAGAGAAAACTACTAATTATTAAGTGTTGGTCTAACTATTAATTTGTTTATTTCAACCAGCACTAGCAAAAAGCTCGTTGAGCAATTGAAAATTTAATAGATCAATTAATAATATTTACAAAAAATTTCTGGGCTATTGGAAACAAAATGAAGATATTTGAGACAATCAATTGAAGCGCAATGGCTTCTTTTGTTACAGAAAAAATTTTTGGGGCTGTTTGTTTTTGTTCACGACAAAACTGCTGCTCGCTAAGAAGAAGACAGTACTGCATCAAAGATTAAAATCACTGATCCGTATTGTTTCCTCAAGAGCTCGTATATTGCCTGCGAGAGTGAGAGAATAAAGATCGGCCTCGCCAACGCTTTTGGGCAGAATCCCGCTAACGCCTTCGGACGTCACGCATTCGAGCAACTTCTCGCGATCACCTTCGGGCAGTTTTCCGCCGTAGCCTACTAGCATAACCGCTTGAAGCCGTACAACTTTGCTATTAGACATTTTTTCAAAATGCATTTTTACTGAAAATATTAGGGGAATCCGACACTTTTTGATTAATGTATTTTCTTTAAACCAATTAATTGGTTTCAGTATTCTGCGCGCAAAAGTATTAAGGTTATGATTACTGAAAACTAAATACTATTTTACAAGATATTTTACATTTTGTGTCAAAAAATTGTTAACTTCAAACCTTTATAACTCAAAAAGTACTTAATGAAAAAATGTTTTATTATAGTGTTTTGGAAAGCTCTCGAGATAAGCTATAAAGATATGCAATAAAATGTAGGAAATTTTATTTAAAAAAATAAGGTTGATTTTGAAATGACCTTAAAGAACATGGTCAAGATCAAAGTCAAGGTCATCATCTTACTCCTCGTTTAAAACCATACTACTTTGCTATTAGACATTTTCTCCAAAATGCATTTTAACTGAAGATATTAGAAGGGTCCGATACTTTTCGATGACCCTGTATGAAATAATATATATTAAAATAATATATATTAATATATACTCATTAAAAACATTATATAAAAATTAAAAGGTATAAAATCAGTGTATCAATAATTAGACTTTGCCTTTTGTGAAAAGTCGAAACATAAAAAATAATTAAAGCCAAAAAACCTGACGTGGCTGCACCGAAAACTACAGCAGACGTGTTTTATTTGCGCGCGCGCGATTTATTTTTAATTTATTTTATATGTCACATATGTAATTTTGACTATCAAAACCAAACCAGTCAGCATTCCATTAAAAGTAAAAGTAAATAGTTCTTACATTAAGCAAATGCAAACTTTTGATAAAATTTTCAGTAATCCTCGTCTGGTTTAGAGAGAACACAATGCTATTTCTCTAAAAGTATTTATATAAAATATTAATTTTTATGACGTAAGGTACAAGATGTTAATGTATGAACCGAATTCTTTATTTATAAATGCCAATCGTTTTGACTCTCAGTTTGAGTCATCTTCAGTGGCAAGAAAAATCTATAAAACAAATTAACTCGAAGTGGTTTACAGAAAACAGCGAATAAGCAATAGATTAATATAATGCAAAAACTTTACCATTTAAAAAAAGCAGACTGTAGATCAGGTTATGATGAGCAAAAGACATCAAAAATTGAATTTATCGTTGCGTTTTAATAAACAAACTTGTCTTCCCGCAGTGTGTCATGTTTGATAACACCAGAATAATAAACGACTGATGTACAGCCTTCACAAAGTTTGAACATAAATACTTTATCCCACCACACTGACAATAATATGTTTGTCAAGCCTTTAAACGTGAACGATCATTTAGATTCATATAATCCAAGAAATGGGAAATATGGTTTTAGTTTCTCTGTATCCGATATAATATTTATAGCGTTTGTTTGCAACTTGATTTGGATCATTTCAGAAATTAATCGTTTGTTGTACTAATTTTCTTGATCCAGAATATTCCACGTTATTCCAATTAAAATCGTGACCGGTCTGTAGCCTATGCTCAATAACTACAGATGCTTCTACCTGTTTTCGATTAATTTGGTTTCTATGTTCTGCAATTCTGGTTTTTAATTTTCTCTTAGTTTGGCCTACATAAGATGCATTGCAGGTGTAACGATGCTGAATCGTTACAGCCAGGACCGACTATCCATCCCGGCTTAAAACGGCGCTTTGCTCCAAATAAAACTCCAAACTGCAGCGCATAAGCGATACGCGCTGTCTACGGCATGTACGCCGCCCGCACCGCGCGCTGCCCCGCGCCACAAAGCGCCTTGCGCCGCCCGCACCGCGCGCCGCCTCGCGCCACGAAGCGACAGCTGTTTCACCGCCCGCACCGCGCGCCGCCCCGCATCAATAAGCGCCGTTCGATTCGCCGCCCGCACCGCGCGCCACACCGCATCATCAAGCACCGTTCGATCCGCCGCCCGCACCGCGCGCCGTGCCGCGCCTCAGAGCATCAGGAAAATAGTTATTTGTTTCCCTCCGCGCAGCGACAATTGCGACAAACAACCAGATGCTCCGGGGGGTATATAAGCCGGGCGAAAAACCTTCGACGGCAGATCAGCTCCAATCTCCAAATCTAGGGAGACGTGCGGGGAAGAAATTTCTTAGTCGGGAAAACCGATAAGCTCTCCAAGATTTGATCCGATCCGCACCAGGAAAACTTAGTTTCTCTGCCGGGCAAACCGGCACACCGCTCCATCTCGGGGGACTTAGAATCCTCCGCCGGGCATCCTTTCCGCTCCGCTCCAGGGAATCTTCGATTCTCTGCCGGGTAAACCGGCTTTCCGTTCGATCCGCTCCAGGGGAATCTCATATTTCCCGCCGGGAAAACCGGTCCCCGTGTCAAGCCGTTCCAGGAGAGCGTTATTTTTCCGATTAAGCAAAAGCACCGTGCTACGCACGGGCGAAGAAAAGGGGCGGGTTCCGTTTGACCACAGTACGATTCGACACCGCTCGATTCGACACAGATTTATTCGACACCAAATTATTCGACACCGTAC
>NW_018022820.1:8815-11283 GCF_002006095.1 Pseudomyrmex gracilis | reverse complement strand
TACGGTGTCGAATAATTTGGTGTCGAATAAATCTGTGTCGAATCGAGCGGTGTCGAATCGTACTGTGGTCAATAGAGTGTCACCCGAAGAAAAGAGGCCAACCAACCACAAAAAATCAATTGTTGTAAGAAAGCGTTTTTCTTTTCTCTGTGAACTCAATATACAAAACCTGGCCTTTCGAAAGACTCACCGTTTACGATATCTTTACTTTATTCACTGTTATTTTCTCAAGGATACTTTCGCGATTTCCTGTGGAACATTTATGTTGTAGATCTTTTCTTTTATTTCTTTTTTTTTTGAATAAATACTTATATTTCTGTTTTTGTTACCACATAACCGAGTTGTCTCTTTACCTTAACCGAACCTTGATCCCGACGAGCTATTCCGCAGCTTAATACTAAATATAACTCATTACGACGGAAAACGTCTTGACACAAAAGTCAAACCGTTACACAGGAGATACATTCTAGGCAATAAACTAAATTTTTATTTTGTCCTTTCTTTAAAGGATCTTTAATTGCTTTGATAAATATATCAAGTTTATTGTGATGCCATGTATTAATAATTTCTTGGACTCTCTCGGACTATGTCAAGGTCATTAAGAGCTATGGCTGATATCTCGTTGGCATTCCGTAGTATAAATAAACTTGATATATTCATCAAAGCAATTAAAGATCTTTAGAAAAAAGAACAAAATAAAAATTTAGTGACTCAAACTGAGAGTCGAAACGTTTGGCATTTATAAATAAAGAATTTGGTTCATACATTAACATCTTGACCCCTCAGGACCTAGCCCCCTCACCTTGTCCGAATCGATTCAAAATTATTGCAGAATTAGGATCTATTTATGAGCATTTGAACCCACCAGGTTAAAAATTTTAAGCTCGTTTTTCGGAGCAGAAAGTCCAAGTTTTCGGTGGACAGGCTGAGTCCCTTTGGACTGCGCCCCTCACAACTTAAAACTGCAGATATCGAATTGCTCTTTGGGCCAGAATAATAAGCTATTTATGAGCTCTTACCTAACCCTGCTTTAAATTTTTTAGCTGCAACCCCTAGCACCCACAACTACGCCGAAAGTATTTTTGCAAGAGAGAACCTACTCTTTCCTATACACAAAAGAAAAACTAGCAACGGAAATATAACAAGAACATTTACAAATAAAAAAATACATTACGACCTGTACACATCGACCCCGAAGAAAGAATTCTACTTTTTACCCCAAATTACAAGAGAGAAGTACTCTAAAACTAAGACAAACGGATTAGTTTTTTACTAAATGTTGTTCCTTCCTATAGAAGATTCCAAAATATGCAGTTTGCGATTTTTGAAATTTACCCCCGGAGTAGAAATTGCACTTTTCACCCCATTTTACAAGAGAGAAATAGTCAAAAGATAAAACAACCAGAGTAGTTCATAAGGAAATCACGTTCCCCGATTTATATGAACTCACAAAATACGCAGTTCGCGATTTTCAAACTCAACCCCCAGAATAGAAATTGCACTTTACACCCCGTTTTACAAGAAAGCAGTACTCGAAAAATAAAACAACCAGCGTGATTCATTAAGAAATCAAGTTCCCTTATTTCTGAGCTCGCACAGTACGCAGTTCGCGATTTTTGAGCTCAACCCCCGACGTAGGAAATGCATATTACACCTCATTTTACAAGAGAGAAGTACTCTACAACTAAACTAACCTACGTAATTCATTGAGTAATCACGTTCCCTGATTTATGAGCTCGCAAAATACGCAGTTCGCGATTTTTGAGCTTAACCCCCCGAGTAGGAAGTGGACTTTTCACTTCATCTAACAAGAGAGAAGTACTCGAAAAACAAAACAACCAGAGTAATTCATTGGAAAATCACATTCCCTGATTTATGAGTTCGCAAAATACGCAGTTTGCGAGGATTTATGAGCTCTATTCTGTGGTAAAAGTGCATTTTTTACCTCAAATGTATAGTACGTAAACTGTCGTTTTAATATGTGAAAAGAGGAATTATTATTTGCACAGCTCGTAATATTCCGATAAAGTGTTAGTACCATTTTACAATAAAAAGCACACAGTTTTATAATGTTGTTTAAGTAAGTTTAAAATATGGTTATAATAATTTGTTTTTAAAAATGTATATAATAATTCTGTAAATATATGTACAATAGTAATAATAGTAAAATTAATGTATTAATATTACATAATATTCAAAAAATTGACTAGTCGTCGTAAAAATAGAGTAGTAATATGTATTAAAATAGTGAGCTTTGAAAATATATAATCTACAAGATGTAATTGCTGCTGTTTAGCAGTAAAATCGTACAGAGAACAAATTAGTTTATTGATTTAATTATTTAGTTATTTATTTTCTTTTAGGTTTATTTATTTATGTGTACAGTTATATAACAATTATGTGCATTAAATCTGGAAGGGTGATACTCTATTGACCACAGTACGATTCGACACCGCTCGATTCGACAC
>NW_018022820.1:7409-8541 GCF_002006095.1 Pseudomyrmex gracilis | reverse complement strand
CGTACGATTCGACACAGAACAAGCACTATGCATCGTGACAATTAATAATAGTAGCAACACAGGTTAGGGTTAGGTTAGGTTTTTTTCGGGGAGGAGGACTTTTTCTATTGTTTATTTGTTAACAGATAGATGTAACATCGTTTTCTTTGCACCATTAATAAATGTTATGTTTGTAAATATAATAACGCAAAAACTATTTATTTCTTATCATTTTCTTTAAAATTATGCAATGTTAAATTAATTTTTATACGGTGTACGGACACTTTTTTGACTGACTGTATATGTATGTGTGTGTATATATATATATATATATATATATATATAAATACACATACATATTTATATATATATATACATGTAAAAAAAAAACTAACTGTAAACTTTAACTTCTGAAATTTAAATAATAAAGCCATTTTGAAATTTTTATTTGACATTATTCCTCGAAGATTATCAAAAACAAGTCCTCCTGCACTGAACGTTCAACGTAAACTGAAGATAGTATTGATGCATTATATTTTATAAAAGCACGTTTGTGAGTGCTTTAGGAAAATCATTTTGCGTCATAAATATATCGACACGTCGATAAATAAATGTAAATTAATATAATCTGTTGTAATCATAGTTTTGTTTTGGTTCTGATCTAGCGTCTTATTATTAAGTATAAAAAAATCATCGGATTTTAATAAGATCTGTTCTTTAAATGTACTTGAATGAACTTTTGCATGGTTGTTGGTGTTAACTTCCCGAACACTCGATTTTAAAACCTCTTTTTTCTTCGTTTTCATTCTACATCCAGAGCAATTTAAAATTTAGAACACGTTCCGTTTCATGCATATGCGCGCATGATCTATAATATACGTAACGTGTACTATGAATAAATGCGCGCATATGCATAAAACGGAACGCATCCTATAAGCGTCTTACAAAAACTGTAAACACTGTCGACCACGTTGCGTTGGATTTCATGACAACGTTTAAAAAAAACTTACCGTTTTAAAAAAAGGTAAAAAAGTGCGCCAAGTACACGCACAACACGTAATACTTTAAATTAAAATTCTAAACTCAAACTAGTATTTATTAAAAAATGTATTTTATTTCTAATATAAAACATTTTATTTCTACAAAACCTACG
>NW_018022820.1:0-1409 GCF_002006095.1 Pseudomyrmex gracilis | reverse complement strand
TTTCACGTACATATTAACAAAATAAACTTGACTTTTTTTCTATTATGTCTTATTTTATAGAAGACAAACATTAAAGATTAAACTCACTATTTTTTTTTATTTTCGCGCCGTTGTTTTCACATTCTCTTTCGCAATTTTTTATTCTCTCTTTTACTCTTTCATATCACAATCTGTTTTTCTCTCTTTTTTACTTTTTCTCTTTTTCATACTCTTACTCTCTTTCTCTCACTCTCTCTCACTCTCTCTCAGTCTCTCTCGCACTGTTTCTCACTTTCTCTCACTTTCTCTCGCACTCTTTCTCACACTCTCGTACTCTTTCTCGCACTCTCTCACAGCTTCTCTCACTCTTTCTCGCACTCTCTCTCACTTTCTCTTAATTTCTTTCACTTTTTTTCACTGTTTCTCACATTCTCTCTCACCTCCTCTCACACTCTTTTTCACTCTCTCTCAGTCACTCTCTCTCTCTCTCTCTCTCTCTCTCTCTCTCTCTCTCTCTCTCTCTCTCTCTCTCTCGTGCACTCTTTCTCACTCTTTCTCACTCTCTCTCGCACTCCCTCTCATTCTCTCTCACACTCTCTCTCACTCTCTCTCACTCTCTGTCGCATTCTTTCTCACTCTCTCTCGCACTTTCTCTCACTCTTTCTCACTCTCTCTTGCACTCTCTCTCTTTTTCTCTCGCACTCTCTCTCACTCTCTCTTACTCTCTCTCGCATTCTTTCTCATTTTCACTCGAACTCTCTCTCACCCTCTCGCAGTCTCTCTCATTTTTTCTCACTTTCTCTTGCACTCTCTCTCTCACTCTTTTTCGCAATGTCTTTCACCTTCTCTCACTCTTTCTCACTCTTTCTCGCACTCTTTCTCACTCTCACTCGCACTCTCACTCACTCTCTCTTAGTTTCTTTTACCTTTTCTCACTGTCTCTCACATTCTCTCTCACTTTCTCTCGCACACTTTATCACTCTCTCTCAGTCTCTCTCTCTCTCTCTCTCTTGCACTCTCTCTCACTCTTTCTCACTCTCTCTTGCACTCTCTCTCACTTTCTCTCGCACTCTCTCTCATTCTCTCTCGCACTCTCTCTCACTCTCTCTCACTCTCTCTCGCATTCTTTCTCACTTTCACTCGCACTCTCTCTCACCCTCTCGCAGTCTCTCTCATTTTTTCTCACTTTCTCTTGCACTCTCTCTCACTCTTTTTCGCACTGTCTTTCACTCTCTCTCACTTTTTCTCACTCTTTTTCGCACTTTCTTTCACTCTCTCTCACTCTTTTTCACTCTCTCTCGCACTCTATCTCTCTCTCTCTCTCTCTCTCTCTCTGAAATGAAAAATTGTCCTAAAAGAGAAAATACTGCTGTATGTGGCAACTGTAAAAGGTGGTTACACAAGGAATCATCGCACTCTGCACTGGATGG
>NW_018022819.1:7546-17512 GCF_002006095.1 Pseudomyrmex gracilis | reverse complement strand
TACGCTATGCCTATGTTGAAAGAAAGAGACAGTAGACATATCTCTGTTCTCTTCTACCGCCCGAAGACGGCCGAAGCGTCGAGCGCACACGTACACGGCTGCTTGCCTGTGTGCGTATCCCCTCCGCTTGCTGCAGCGTGCTGTAAGAGAGTCAAAACTGGGCACACTGCTTTCGACGCGCTGACTCAAAGCATACCGACTCCGATCTCCGAGGTGCTGACTCGGAATCAAAACTCCTTTTTCCCGAGGTGTTGACTCGGGAAGACACCCGTGCCCCGAAATTACCTGCTCGAGGAGCTGACTCGAGCCATCGACGTCTCCCCCGAGGTGTTGACTCGGGAAACCCGATCCTTCCTTCCCGAAGTGTTGACTCGGGAGGAATCCTGACCGTTAACCCCTCGAGATGTTGACTCGGGTAGCCCCTTCGGCCTCTCCGAGGTGTTGACTCGGAAGGTTTCCGTACCGACCGTACCCGGGGCATTGGCCCAGGTACACNGACCGTCTTCTCGGCCGTTCTCACGGCCCGACGAAAGCCGTTTTTACGGCTTGCCGAAACCGTCGTTTTCACGGCGTGTCCGGACATCTCTCGCTACTGAGTAGCCGCCCTGACCCGCCGACCGCGTGCACCACGTCGTGCTGCGACCCTACGCGCCCGCGCACCGCGTCAACGACGCCGACCCGCGTAACCGCGTTCCCGTAGATGGATATCCCTTTGTTGTACATATTCGCGGCCCTCCTTCTTAGTAGGTAAGATTCCGTTCCGTTCTCGCATCGGCAGAGACAGACCCGCGACGGTACGCCCGCGCTAATCACAGGCCGCGAACCGTCCGTCTGTAAGGGCTTCGAGCCTCGCGTCGTTTCGACATTGTAAATACGTTCTCTCTTTAGTAGGTAAGTTTCTGTTCCGTAACCGCGTCGGCAGAGACCGATTCGCGATANTACGCCCGCGTCAATCACAGGCCGCGATCCGACAGGCTGTAAGGGCCTGGAGCCCCGCGTCGATACGACATTGTACATAGTTCAAAGCTTTTAAGACTATAGAATCATTGAGTTTACAGCAGAAACCGAATGTGTCGCAATCTCTTCCATTCCCTTACCCGAATCCTGGTCTGACCGAGCTGTCCGGCAGGCGGAAGGCCGGGCGAGCCGCGCATAACACGGCGGCTCCGTTACACGAGCTTTGTGCAAGTAGAATGCGCGTCAAATTGAAAAGTAGCGAATCTCTGTCGTTATTTATCACATCATTTTCAGCATGCCATAATATCAGTTTGCTAGCATACCAACGCGTGACACCACTGAACAGCACTGTACCAACATATTTTTCGCATGGCATGCTCTCACGGCGTGCTGACACGTAATGTTTAGGTATAGTACGCTTCAGGACTCTCTTAAGAAGGTATTGGATACCGACTATAAAAACCTGTAAATCGACGTTTTAGAAACCTAAATTTCTCTAATTTCCAATTTTGTGTACTGCATCACATGAAAAATGCTTCTACAAAAGCAAATAAATATCAAAAACTACTTATTGCTCTTGGAAATGGATATATAATGCTTTTCTTTCACTCACATAAATAGCATATGATAACCTATACTGTCATCACGAGAATCGTTTTTTCTCGTCAACTACACATTACAATCATAATCGGAATGTCTTATTGTGTTTTTTTTGTCGTACTTTTATCGCTAGCTAAGTTTAAATACGTATAAAAGTTTACAAATAATTATGCCACTTGAATATATAATGAAGTTATAAAAGAAAACTTTAGTAGTAAAAACCCTGATAGCCACCTGTCTGTGTTTTTGCTGTCATGTTGCCGAAAACAAAACGCTTGAGTTTTCAGCAAATTTAGAACAAGGTGAGTCAAGCATTTGTCTTTGGTTTGACATGACGTATTCAACATGTGTTGCCGACTACTTGCTGTGTATTTGCTGTCAACGGTTTATCACTAACATAAAGAGCAACATGACAACATGTTGCCAACAACATGTGTCATAAATTTCAGCAAAACTACAATATGTCAAAAACGGACAAATATATCTTCACTGACACATCGCTTTGTGAAAGGGGAATTAAGTAATTTGAGATTTCACTCAAATTAATTTTTGAAGATCTGATTTAGAGTTCGTCGATCAACTGATTAACTCGATAAAAAGTACCGGAAACAATCCTAAGGTAATGGGTNGGATTTGAATTTGAGACCTTCATATTTGCAATCCCTGCACTCAGTCCGCGAGACCACTTGTTCTTTAATAAAATATAATTATTTTTTAATAGTCTACTTATTCTAAAAGATGGTCATTTGTTTTCGACATTTAATGGGCTACAAGATAGAATAAATATATGTCAACAGTTTTTACCAACCATACGACAGAAGTACAGACATCGGTGTCTTGTTTTGTTACCGTCATGTTGCTTTTATGTTGCGGAAAATGAATGACAAAGCAAAGAGTTTTCTATGAATAAAAGTCATTTTGTTGACGTAATAAGCAATAGTTGCTCTGAATCTGCTGACACAAAATGTTTCAAATTTTCCTTTGTGTTGTCAATTACGTATGACTATGCATCATGTTTGCAGCAAACACACAGCAACTAGTTAAAAACTTCAGCTCAGCATTAAGTTACATGATTTTGCAAAACATGCTTGGCCATCAGAGAATTTATGCTTNTTTTCGACAACCACAAGTAGCTAGCGATAAATTTTGGCACATTTTATTTATTTCTGGAAAAACATTTTGGATNTTATGAAGTAAATACGACACTAGAAAGCTTCTAGAAATGTCGGTTTACAGATGTCTATAGTCGGTATCCAGCACTTTCTTAAGCGCGGAGCCGAGGTTGCTGTGCTTTCCGTTCAGGCAGCGTTCCGGCGGCGATCACTCGATGAGAATTGTTTTTATGATTTAAGAGGGTACTGGATACCGACTATAGAGACATGTAAACCGACTTTCTCCTATGACGTTTGGTGTCGTATTTACTTCATTATATCTAAAATGATTCTACAAAAATAAGTAAATTGTGCTAAGGATTGGCGCTTATTCTTTGGAATGTCAAAATTCAGCATAAATTTTTTCTTATACAGTTTCCTTCTATAACCTCACTATATATTTATGTATGTAGAATTATTTCTAAGCTTATGTACATATTTAAAATGAACAAGCGCCACAGATACAACAAAAACGAATCTAATGAGACATTCAGATTATGGTATGATCTACTACCTAATTTATGAGAACAACGTCTTAGTGTGATGACAGTATAGGTTATCATATGCTATCATTATAAATAAAAAAAAGAGTTTCAAAAGGCATTATATATCTATTTTCAAAAGCACTAAATAGTTGTTTATATGTATTTACTTTTATAGAAGCACTTTTTTATGTAATGCAGTAAAGAAACGTAAAAATTAGAGAAATTTAGGTTTTTAAAACGTCGGTTTACAGGTTTCTATCAGTCAGTTTACAGGCCGGGCTCCAGTACCTTCTTAATAAATTTTATTAAAACTACAACATTTTTATTTATTTGAACCTTCATACTGCCGGTTTTACGGACCGATGCTGCCCAAACGAAAAGTTCACTGTCAATCCCCAGGGATTGACGCTGCCTAAACAAATAATTTACTGTCAGTCCCCCAGGGTCTGACACCGCGCTTAACGTGGTAACAAAGGTCCGCAAATAAGCATGCATTGGGCTTATAACGCGCGTAAGACAGCCTGACGCGCTTTGCGCGCTCACGGTGTTACCTGTAGCAACGTATGAGAGAAACTAATATATAACAGTATATACTATAACATATATATAATAAATGGTGATTGCAGGAAACATGCCGGGCTCTCTTATGCGCGTGAGACAACCCGATGCATACTTATTCGCGAATCTTTGTTAATTAAGATCTTGGTAATTATTGCGAATCTCGCAAAATATTATAGGTTTTTGACTCAGTTTTACCTTTTTGGTAATTCTGCAGATTAGGGAAGCCACCTCCGATTTGAATAATTTTTACATATGTGAAAGTCATTGTCTCGAGTAATAATGTAAAGGTTTTAGGCCGCGGACGTTGTTTGTTAAAAAGTTACAAGGCAAAGAAGTCTACTGAACAATATGCAGTTTCTCGACATTCTATGTATGAATATGTGTTTTGCAGTTGTACATGTACTGCGTTGGTACTGTTGGTACTGTTATATCTTGGAGACTCCACGGTCCCCTTTTTTCTGCGACGCGACGCGCCAGCGCATGGCAAACTCTTTTTTTGTAAATAATAATAAATAACTCGAACGGGTCTCCTATCGTTTAGAAACTCCAGACAATAGGAGAGCAAACGGAAATTATATCGGCGCCCGAAAAGACAAACCGCACCTGGCAATAACACAAAATTATAGATACCTATTCGAGCAGCTTTCCAAACAAACCCGGATATCTCCGGGTCATGAATACACCGGTCATAAAAATTAGAGCGGCCGGCGCAAATAGAAACTCCGGCATTTTTATTATAAACAAACAACAAGGGGTCTATGCGGCGTGATCAAAAAGACAACACTCTCCCTTTTTCCTTCTCCGAAAAATCGGACGAGGCAACCAAAGCAAGAGATCGTCGCCGATTGGCGATCTCGCAAGTCGCCCGACCGACTAATTAACAAATAGGAACTAGCAAAGCTCAACTGAGTTCCCGATTGGGAGAGTTCTCGCTTACTCAAAATTGTATATAAGCCAGGGCTCTCGGAATCGGAAACAGAAAAAACCGCGCTGCATATCTGGAAAGAGATTTCCAGAGCCGCAGATTTCAGTAAGTAAAGCAAGCAAGTGATTGAATAAGTGAGTGACAGTGAGTGCGGAGAGCGAGATCCCAAGGCATCGACACCGCCGACCTGCAACTCCGAGCGAATTACAGTGCCGCACCGGCCTCAACTGAGAATCGACATCACCAGTCCGCAGCAAGTAGTAAGTGTTTTAAGAAANCACTTGTTAATCGAGGTTCCACAAATTAGAGATATAAATTGAGAAAAGAGAGAAACCCGCAGCTGCTCTTCGGGGAGCTCAGGGACACGTAATCGCGAAGTAAAAAAATTAATCACTCATTCATAAAAAAATAATAATTACTGAACTCCAAGACACNCTTTCCCCTCCTTCCTTATTCAGAGAGGATATCCGCGATCCTGAATCGCTCCGGATGACTGCAGACAGACGTCCACGGTTTCGAATTGCTCCGGACNACTTCTGACAGACATCCGCGGTTTTAAGTCGCTTAGGATAAGCTCCGACCCTCCACTTTAATTCCGTATCCTCAGCGTANGAGAAACTCGCCGTAAACAATTTTCTTTCTTCCTCTCCTCGCACCTTAAAGGCTCAACTGCGGATTGCTCAACCGAATAAGACTCTTGCAGCTTATTAATTAAAATAATTGATTTAAGTGGAACCTCAAAAATACATTTCTCGGGCAACAATAAAGGCTCGACGCAATCGGCGGAACCGAGCTTNGCGCCGAGCCGCCGCGCTTGCCTTGAGCGAAGCTGAGCCGGACAGGCCCAACCGCCCGACGCCTACTACCCCCGAGAAACATTCCAACGTTGCCCACGCGGATAACAGTGACAACAACAGCCACAATAACAATAAAAATTCCTCCGACACGCACACAAATCTTTTGCACGCGCACTCACACTTACCGACGCATTTGCAACACACACACACAGACACACATACACATGACGATTCGTGGTATGAAGCTTCCTCCTATTCACCGATAATCCCCTATCCTCCCGCAGACGTTTAATTCTCCCCTTGTTTGTCCGCGAACATTCCGCCCCCTTCACCTCTTTGCTCCCCCTCTCTAATGCACTCCGAACTCGCTTGTCCCGCAGAAAATCCCGCGGATCTGCAATCCGCGCCGACTCCTCCACCTCCCCCTCGCTCTCCTACCCCTGAACCATCTACATCCGGGCAAGAACCCGTGAACGATGAATCCTCGACACGATCAACCACCCCACCGCTCGATCCCAAATTCCAACACTTCCTTCGACTAGCTTCCACTTACAAAAAAGCAAATCCTGGAAAAATCCCTTTTATAGTTGACCTTTTAACAACAGATCCTTCCGACATCTTTCGGTTGATATCCACCACTCCTCCCTGTCAAATTTCCTTATATAAATGACATCCGTTTAGTTCCCGTCAATCATTTTTACTCAATATTCCCTCCAAGTTCCGCAACAATCCATGAAATTATAAAAATAGACCTTGAATGATTTCTATACCACGAATCGGCGCCTTAAACATGCACCCGACACACTTACACCTGTAAAACTCCGCCGGAAGCCCCTCACACACATTCTCGCGACACGCATACACACATATATATATATATATTCCCCCTCTCTAGCTTCCGAGCAATGACCCTCCGCCTCAATGTAAAATTCGCGACATCACACCCAGCCACACGACAACACGTTTGAAAATTGTAACACTAACACCATTAAATGAATAAATTAATATTGTACGTATCATAATCTTTTCCGGTTAATTAAGACGACCTCTCATCATTCCACATCCTCAATCAATCGCACGGTCTCGTCCTTAGTCCGTAAAGTTGATTCTCTAGACTCAAAAAGAGACCGACGAGCGGAGCCTCATAGGATAGAGTAAGATCGGCATACGCCGTTGACCTATCCGTGAGAGCACACAAACTCGCTTGACTCTGCCGCAGCAGGATCGCCAACCTGCTGTGCGGAGATAGAAAGTGAAACGACAGCTCTCTGTTACTCCACCATAGCCCGACCGTAACCGTGGGCCAGGACGTAACAGTACTGTTGTATAAATAATTAAATAAAACAAACATAAGATTTCAATCCCACGTACATTTTGTTTGCGTTTGAAGCGCGTAGACAGGGTAGCTGTGCCCCCCTGCACCTCCCCTAAAACCTAATCTAACCTAACTTTCAAAAAGGGCTTTGCTCTTCTCCCTGCTCTCCCCTTGAGAACATAAACTTATATAATAGACGGAACATTTATATGACAAAGTTGAAAACAACATTAAAGAACAGAGATAGTGCTGGAGTAGTTGTCTCTCTCTCTTACAATAAAATGGTGGGGGACCAATCATCTCACAAGTCTATGCTATCACCTTTCACTATCACTTTCTCTCAACTGATTCTCGAACTCTATCTTCGTTGCTCTCGGTCTGCCGCGGCCACCAATCAACTCACTGCTAGAAAAGAAGAGAATTACTCCACGACTATTTTTGTCTCTTAACGAAGCTTCAGCTCCTCTTACACAAATGTTCCGTCTATTATATAAGACTATGCTCGAAAATCAAGTACTCAGTTTTTACAAGAAGCGAATGTAATCGTCGTTATCTTTTCCCGAGGGAGGTTAAATTAGGTTAGGTTAAATTAGGTTTGGGGGGTGCAGGGGGGCGCAGCCCCCTCTGCCTACGCGCTTCAAACGCGAACGAAATGTACGTGGGACCGAAAAATAAGAATTAATTCATGAAACTTCTTCTCCTCGTAACTTTTTAACAAACAACGTCCGCGGCCTAAAACCTTTACATTATTACTCAGGACAATGACCTTCACAATATATGTAAAAATTATTGAAATCGGAGGTGGCTCCCCTAATCTGCAGAATTACCACTTTTTTACCTGTCTACAAGAGATGTTACATCAATTTTGAGACACCCTGTAAATAAATAAGTGCACATGTATAGTTAAATGTACATATATATACACAAACTTTATATTTTTACATGATTTGTATAAAAAAAATGATATATTTCCAATTTTAAAAGACTTTTCTAGTATTTTATTTTAACATTAATTTCTTATGTAAATGCAATAATTTTAAACGTTTTCATAACTCCGAGTATAGGTTTTACTATTTATGCTCTAGAAAAAAACAATACAGTCAAATCGCGTTAATGTTTGTTAAGTGAGGTTTATCTGCTTCACATATATAGACACATGTGCACTCAGTATGTTAAGTGCACATAGTGCAGTTAGTATTNCTGTTTAGAGTAAGCACCTGAAAAAGAAAGANTGAGAGAGGAAAAATGAGAGATGAAATACATTATCTAAAGTTATTTTCTGGTAACTTGTAACCATGCAACATTTTGTTTATTTATAAAAAGAAATGCGTTAAAAACAGTAGAACATCTCTCAGATTTCTGTCTTCTCTGTTCCGTTCCGACCGTTGCCGTGTGAGAATCGTCTTTTTTGTGTGGCTCTGCCAGTTTTATATTTAATCGTGTCGCGCCGTTAAATGTTTAATAAAGCCTTGTTACAAGAAGACAGTGAATATTCTTATTTAATAACCACAACAGGTTATGGGCCCAGGATACGCCTGAATTAAAGTTTCTTTTCTGAATCTTTCCTCTGTGTGTCAAGAATATTCAAAAGTAAATTTGTGTCTCTCTTGTACGTCGTGCACTTGTGAAATGGCCCTGGAAATTATCGGCAAGGAAATCACCAAGTTTGATGAATCTGACTTTCAGACTTGGAAGTTTNAAGTTCGTCAGTTGCTTATCGCTCATGGTCTGGAGAGCATTGTAGATGGTACAAGACTGAAGCCTCCAGAANATGCTGCTAATGCAGCTGTTGCCGCGTGGATTAAAGAAAACGCAAAGGCGGTAATAGCGTCATCACTTGAAAGAGAGCAGCTGCGAGGTCTCACTACGTGTACTACTGCCAACGATATGTGGCGGACATTAACAGCAATCTATGAACAACGGTCGGCATCAAGTAAGCTGTTGCTTCTACAAAAATATCACGAGTACAAGATGAAGTCTGGAGACTCAGTGATACAGCATGTTACAAACGTCCAAAGGTTAGCTAGTCAGCTTAAAGATGTAGGACAAGACATAACTGACAAGGAGAGGTCGCGGTTGACTCTACCCACCGATTTTAATTTTCTTGTAACTGGTGAATCTACATCGAAAATAAGTTGATAGGTGTTTGAGCGTTTTGTCCAATGTGCGTTTTAAATAATATTTTTTTATGCTTCAAATTTTGGACGACCGCTAGTGTAGGTTATAAGGTATAAAGAAAGAGGCGTTATCGACTAGTGTCGCTTAGCGCTATGAGTAAACGCGAGACTAGTCGCCCTGTAAATCTTGATTTATTCATTTTTTTTTTTTTTTTGGTAACTATTTCATACGTAAATGTAATATCCCTTTGCACTCGAGCGGCGCTGCTACGGCGCCCGAAAGGTTTGATGCGTCCAGTCAAAATAAATAAATTAGTGAAATTTTATTATTTGTATACGTTTGTATGATTTTAAAATACTGTAAAATGCTTCTCTAATATAGCCAAAATCGTCTCGAGTTGCTGGTTCACGCGAGCGAAAAAGACCTCGAGTGCAAAGGGCTAATATAGCCGAAATCGTCTCGAGTTGCTGGTTCGCGCGAGCAAAAAAGGTCTCAAGAGCAAAGGGATATTATTATCTTTCTATGTAAAAATAACAATTTAGCATATATGTAGATATATATTTTTTATTCTATGTATTTGCATAAAATAAGAGTAAAACAAACGAAATACTTTTTAGAGAAAAATAATTATACATTTATTCTTAAAACATGTTTGTACAGCTTTTGAAACATTCAATAAAAAAACATAAAATGATAAAATTTAAAACTTAAATCTTGAAACAATGTAATATATAATAATGTTACATATAACACATCTGTATCAATCAATTGCATTTTTTAAATAGCATTTTTACATTAATTTATATTGATCTTATTACAGTAAGTTAGATGATACAAATCATAGAAACNTGAAAAACATAAATATTTTTTACATACAGCACATCTTATGAATGCACACGCTGTACAATAACATTTTGATAAACGAACATTGGAAAAGCAAACTTCATTTACATTTGAAAAAACAGTTCTCTCCGGTATTAATTTAGATGCATACCACGCATATTGTATCATATTTTTGAAAATGGGAGCGCATAATTGATAATGAATGAGAGAATGG
>NW_018022819.1:4686-6996 GCF_002006095.1 Pseudomyrmex gracilis | reverse complement strand
TAACAAAGTCAGGATGGAAATTTGAAATCTTTTTAAAACAAAGAAAAAACACAACGGTGAAACACAAATTCTTTTTTTGTTTTGAGTTATACGTTTTGTAAAGGTAGCCGTCCACCACAACACAAGTAGACAGTACATACTTAAAGTGGAAGAATGTAAACAAACGCAGCAAACGATCACGAAANAAAAAGTGATAAAGGAAGAGTATAAACGGTTACAAAATCAGTCTTGTTCTAGAAGCGCAAGCAGGTTGCGATTATCGTGTTGATGTACGCAGAACGTTGGCCAATAAAGGAGATAAAATTATAGATGTTTTTCTTGGCNATTTTAATAAAGTCACACATAGTTATACAGCACAATATTCGATTACCGCTTCTGGAAAACTTCTTTCAAAAGTGTTTCTTTGTATTGTTACGTGGCGGACACCGTGTGTATGTCGCGGGTATCGCATGAACGGCGCGCGCTCGGCGCGACTGTCGGTTGCCGAGCGACAAGGGTTGTTGATAAGAAGAAGTTTGAGAAAGACGCGAAGCTGTCACGACGCGTTCCGGCAATTCGTATTACGAGCTGTTCTATGATTGTAATTTGAGCTATAATAAAGAGTGTTTGACGGAAAGCCGCGTACCTTCTTGTTTCCGCGGGNNAGTGCGTTTCACGACGAAGTTTTAGTGCGGCCGCGAACGCAAATTGTTGTAGTCAACTTCGACCTTTCCTTGTGAGTTGGATATTATGGCCAAGATTTTAGGTTCTCTGCCATCTAAATATAGTACACTGGCAACGGCCTAGAACAGTGTTCCATCGGGAGATCAAAAGGTAGGAACGCTACTTGAAAGACTCATCAAAGAAGAAAGTCGAATGACTGAAGAAGATAGTGCAACAAGTGCTTTGGCAGCTCTTAATCTTAAAGAGAAGAAAAATCCTGATTCTAGTGCTTCTAAAAAAAAAGTTCAAGAAGAAAAATAGTTATTCTTCTAAAATGTCAGTTAAGTGTTTTTACCGTAAGAAGAGAGGTCATTACGCTCGAGATTGCCGTAAGAAGAAGAGGGGTGAGTCTTATGATTCTCTTAACAAAAATAGCTCAGACAACAGTGCTTTCGTGGTGACAGTACCCAGAACTAAAGTTAAAAACAGCAAAGAACATATGTGCAACGATCGGGTTAAAGAAATCGTGAATGCTGATGCCAAACACACTTGGATTACTGACAGTGGAGTTTTTTGTCATATAACCTGTCATCGCGAGTGGTTAACTAATCTTGAATCAGTAGCTGGTGAGCTAGTGATGTTAGGTGATGGTAAACAGTGCAATGTCACAGGTAAAGGAACTGTTATTAATAAATTGATCAATGGTCATTGGCAGAAGGCTAGGATTGAAAATGTGTTGTTAGTTCCTGGTATTCAAAAGAATCTGTTTTCTGTTGGTGCCTGTGCTAAGAAAGGTTATCTTGTGATTTTTGCTGATCAGATTGTGATGCTGAAGAAAGATAGTCAAGTTCAAGCTATCGGTTACAAACAAGAAAATGACATTTTTAGACTCATGTTCAAAGTGATGTCTAGTGGAAGCTGTTGTAAAGTGAAAGAAGCTAATCTTAGTGCATCACTACAAGTCTGGCATAAGAGGTTAGGACATGTCAACCTGCTAAAGAGCGTTGTGGAGAGTTCAGCTATTCAGGGTATTAAGCTTTTGCAAACAAATCAGGTTTTCTGTAAATCTTGTCAGTATGGTAAAGCTCATCATCTTAGTTTTGATCAAAGAAAGTCTGATCAAAAATATTGGCAATTTGGTGAGTATATTCATACTGATATATGTGGACCTTTCTCTGAGACTTCCATAGGATCAAGGTACTACCTTTTGTGTGTAGACAAACAGACTAATTTTAGATCAGTGTATTTTATTAAGCACAAGTATGATGTTATAGAAAATCTAAAAGATTTCAATAATATTGTTAAAAACAAGTTTGGTCACAACGTTAAGGTTATTAGAGCTGACAATGGCAAAAAATACATCAATCATCATGTTATGAATTATTTGTTTAAACAAGAAATTATTATGGAGAACACAGCGCTTTATACACCTCAGCAAAATAAAAAGGCGGAGAGAGAAAATCGAACCATTGGTGAAAGTGCTCGGACAAAGTTGCAAGCCAAAGGATTGCCGATAAAATTGTGACCTGAAGCAATTAATACCGCAGTGTATATTTTGAATCGTGTTTCTATTAAAGCTGGCATGAAAATGACTCTTTATGAAGCCTGGAATTGTAGAAAACCAGATTTGTCACATATTAGAATTTTTGGTTCTTCAGTATTTGTACA
>NW_018022819.1:2109-4442 GCF_002006095.1 Pseudomyrmex gracilis | reverse complement strand
ATCTAATTCTAATCAACTTGAAGATAATTCTTCAGAAAGAAGATCTGCAGAAGTGGAATCCAGTTCTGACTCAGATGCCGTATTTGTTACTCCGGAAAAACAATCTCCTGAAAGGCATCTTTGAGATCGTGCTTTTCTTTGTTCTCTAAAAAAAACGAGTTAAACTTAACACAATATAATGCTCCAAAAACTTTCAGAGAAGCTATATCGGGACGAGATTCTGCTCTATGGAAAGAGGCAATTGAAAAGGAGTTGCAAGCTCACAAGACCAATAAAACTTGGATCTTAGTGCTAAGGCCAACTAGTCAAAGGACAATAGACTCAAAATGGATCTCTTCAAGATCAAGCAGGATTCGGATGGAAGGATTACAGATATAAGGCGAGATTCTGTGCACGCGAATTCAAACAAGAATATGGAATTGACTGAAGAAACTTTTGCTCCAGTGGCACGCTATGATTCCCTGCGAGTTTTACTTAGCTTGGCAGCGTCTAGAGACTTAGAGATTAGTCAATTTGATGTTAAGACAGCATTTCTGTATGGTGAGTTAAAAAAAATATTTATATGAAAATTCCCGAAGGCTTAGTCGATCGTAGAATAAATGAAACCATCGTTTGTAAACTAAATAAGTCATTATACGGTTTAAAACAAGCTCATCGATGCTGGAATGAGAAATTTCATTTTTTTCTTAAAAACTTTAAGTTTAAAGAGAGTTGTGCTGACAATTGTATTTATCGAGGAATTGTTATAGAAAATATTGTTTTTCTTGCTTTGTTTGTTGACAATGGATTAGTCTTTAGTAAATCACAAGACTCAATAGATATTGTTATTAATAATTTGAAGGATAATTTAAGCATGAAAGTTGGAAATGTTGGCACATTTATTGGAATGCAAATTGAACGCGACAGACCTAATAAAAGAAGTTTCATTCATCAAACAGCTTACACTTTACGCATTCTTGAAAGATTTAAAATGCTCGATGCTAATCCTGTCAGCGTGCCAGCAGATCCACATACCATTCTAGCAGAAAATGATCAAGACATTGTGAATGTACTATACAGAGAAGCTATCGGTTCTTTAACCTTTACGCTGCCGGAGCGTCTATATATAGACGCTGTTGAGCAGCCTATCAAAACATGCATAAACTTTCACAAAAAGTATATATAAATACGTATAAGTACTTATATATAGTATATGTACAGACGGCGTCATTAATTCGAAGAATAGGCGCGGAGATCACATAAAAAGTCCAGTTGATCCAAATATCCATTAGTCCCAAAATCGGGTGTCTAGTTGTGGACAGCCGATTGCTACTAGTTAGTTAGTACGGCGCCCGTTGGCGCTACGAGCAACCGCCCCGCTTGCCTTCCGATCCCCGCGCCTATTCTTTGAATTAATACCTCCGTCTGTACACACATACACTCCCTTCTCCACACACACATACATACGCGCGCGCGCATACATATTTTGTCCCTGAATGTTACATGCTCAGTATTTTGCAATTGACTAAGGACTCGGTACACATTATAATCCTATGCTTAGTTTCGATTTCTTAAAAGTAATTAAAAAAAAAAAATTAAAAAAAAATTTAAAAATTTAAAAATAAATTAAAAAATAAACAACAAAAAAACATAATAAAAACGAATCTAAACTAAACAAAAACAAAAAAATTTAAAAAAAAAATTGGAGCCACAATATCTATCTACGTCCCTGCCCTTGGCGGGGTAACGCTGAAGGAAAGTTATACAGCCCTAAAAATTTACTGTACTNAAAAACTAACTTTACTATCGTTTTTAGTGACCTCAAAAACCTAAAAAAAAAAACGGAGTTTCGAACAAAATAAAATTTTTTAATTTTTTCCGGTCTAATACGCTGCCGGAGGGTCTATATATAGACCCTACCTATGATCGCAACTTTATATAAGTTATATAAAAGATACATCTACAAAATTTGGGAATTTTCTAAGGGACATAATGCTTTTCAAATCCCGGCAGCGTAAAGGTTAATGTTCTTAGCTTTAGTTACGCGTCCTGATATTGCGTTTGCCGTTAATGTTCTTAGTCGTTTTGCAAACTGTCATAAGAATAATCATTGGTTAGCTGTCAAAAGAATTTTTAAATATTTACTTAATACTATTGGTTGTGGTTTGTTGTATGAAAATCAAGATGATTCTTTAAAAGAAACTCTAATAGGATATTCTGATTCAGATTTCGCCGGAGATATTGACACGCGACGATCAACAACAGGATATATTTTTACTATTGGTAATATGCCAGTCACTTGGACTTCTCAAAGGCAAAAACTGGTTACACTCAGTACAACTGAATCAGAGTAT
>NW_018022819.1:0-1374 GCF_002006095.1 Pseudomyrmex gracilis | reverse complement strand
TAACTAAAGTTATTCTCTGGTAACTTGTAACCATGCAGCATTTTGTTTATTTATAAAAAGAAATGCGTTAAAAACAGTAGAACATCTCTCAGATTTCTGTCTTCTCTGTTCCGTTCCGACCGTTGCCGTGTGAGAATCGTCTTTCTTGTGTGTCTCTGCCGTTTTTATATTTTTATTTAATAACCACAACACTGTTAACACGTTTGTTCAATCTACTCGCGGTAGTATTAACAATTTCTTTCATCCTTATTATTCTTGAACTTTATCCGCACGCAAGTAATGAAATGCGCCAGATCATGCGCAAGAAACACGCGCTACAAAACTCGTAATATGATTAGCTGACATATAAAGTAAATGGAAGACGGAGAAGTTAACATTATCGAAAAAAACGTGTTAAAACAGTACCACGATGTTAACAGTATAGAGATTAACAATAACGCAATTTGACTGTATTACGATACAACAATCAACTGAAATTTAATTTGAATTGATCTTTCTTTAATTTAATTCCGGTAGCAGCCATCTTGAACCGCCTATTAGGATTATACTCTCACCATTGCAATGCTTCCTCCAGTTNTCCATGTCATGCAATGTCTTAGCAACGAGAGGCGGAGAAACAAACAAGCGCGACGCGACTCAGCTTTTTGCGATCAGGAAATATAAGTAAATAAATAATATTTTATATTAATCAGTGTGACAATTTTTACAGTAACGTACCGAACAACAAGCTGCCGCGCGCGCCAAAAACTAATAGAGATGGTTAATAATACAGGCCCACAAAATAACTTTTTCCTGCGCCATGAATGCCAGTATAATATTCCCATTTATTTTTTCCCGCTGAACACGAATCCACAACCCGTTTATCTCGTACACGTCAGGATTTTTTTCTAACCTCAAAAAACATATCAAATCGCATGAAAACCCATGGACATAAGAATATAGGGACACATAGAGTTGCGGGGGGGGGGAAGCCACTGCGGGGAGGTGCGACGAGGTAACATGTGCCTAAATATGATTGGTTATTGTTGTGCGCAAGCGCAATGACATATTTGAATTGTACAAAAGCAACGAGAACGCAGAAAAGAATACGCAAATTAACATATTCGTTCAGTATTCAGTGAGAAACAAAGACACAATGACTTTTGTGTCGACTTGTTTGAACTGTGTCTTCTAAAAGGAAAGCAGCCATATTCAATACATTCACGATATAAATAAATAATTATGGTGCTGTGCTGTGTCCCAAATTGTCACAATAGATCAAACAATCAAAATTGAAAACGAACTACTAATACAAATAGAAAGAAGAAAATTACATTTTATAGGTAATAAATTTGCGTGTTATTTTAAAATAATAGTAGTCTATTTTTAGAAAAA
>NW_018022818.1:15327-17328 GCF_002006095.1 Pseudomyrmex gracilis | reverse complement strand
GTAGCGGCTTCTTGATTTGGAACGGGTATTGCCTTACTAAACTTCGTGAGTCCGTCTTGAAACGTCAGCAGATATTTGTTTCCGCTACTTGTCACCGGTGATGGTTCGACAATGTCAAGCGAGCACTTTTCGAAAGGAAGTGATTTAATGGCCAATAAAAACCTCAACACGGATGTTAGTGTGTGAGAAAGAAGGATTTATTATTAGAAAATAACGTTTCGATCCAAGCTTTGGATCATCTTCAGATAAAAAACAAAAAAAAACTTTTTGAAAAGCTTTTTTGGTGTATCCGTAATTACCAGCGGTACTTTTATTTTCCGTGACAACTTATTTTTTTGACAAGACTCACATTTCGAAATATGATTTTCTACATTGCTTGTTAACCCGGGCCAGTCATATTTCATCTTTATTCTTTTTATTGTACGCGCTATTCCCTGATGCGCGCCNACTGGTGAGTTATGATACTCATACAGTNTCTGTCTGTTTTCTTCCTCGGTGAGCTCTGGCTTCTCGCNCTTATCTTCNTCTGCCTTTTCGCTCTCATTCGCTTTACACGTGCATGCTTCCGCGGGAAACCTACTCAGCGCGTCCGCGTTGGTATTCGCCTTCCCTTTTTTATGCACNATCTCATAATTATACTCTTCTAGCTTTAACCGCCATAGCACNAGCCGCNAACCGGGGTCTTTTATATTAAAAAGCCAAATCAGNGCCTTATGATCGGTAACAATATTGAACTTTGTCCCGTACAAATAAGGCCTGAAATGCTTTACTGCCCACACTATCGCAAGTAACTCCTTCTCCGTAGTGCTATAGTTGCGCTCCGCCTTATTCAGCACACGGCTTGCGTACGCAATCGGCCGGTCCTGACCTACCGCATCTTGCGATAGCACCGCGCCGACCGCGTAACCCGACGCGTNGGTCGTGACAACNAACTTTTNGTCGAAGTCCGGATAAGCAAGCAACGGTGCGTTAATCAATTTCTCTTTAAAACTTTCAAACTTGTTGTTGCTCGGGACCCCACTCAAACGCTGCTTCCTTTTGCAACAATTGTGTCAGCGGTTTNGCTAGTTTTGAAAACTGGCCGAAGAATTTTCTATANTATCCCGCCAGACCTATGAATGCCTGCATATCTTTTACTTTNTTCGGAACCGGAAATGCCTTAACCGCTTCCAGTTTTGACGGATCCGGTGATATGCCTTTTTCGGTAATCACATGTCCCAGATATGNGACCTCCCTGCGNAAAAACTCGCACTTGTCCGGTTGCAGGTTTAGATTGTACTTTCGCAGTCTCTCGAATATTTCCTGTAAACNCCTGCTATGTTTTTGTAGACTTGCGCCGTGTATCACTATATCATCAAGATACACNAAGCATTTTATTCCTCGCAATCCTNTCAGAATCGAATTCATTAACCTCTGGAATGTTGCGCATTTTCTTTAGTCCAAACGGCATCCTATTATATTCAAAATGCCCATGCGGCGTTGAGAACGCCGTTTTATCTCTGTCTTCTTCGTCCATTGGTATCTGATGATACCCATACGCCAAATCGAACGTTGAGAAATATTTTGCATTCCCAAGTTGGTTCAGTTTTTCCGCAATATTTGGCAGTGGAAAAGAATCGCATATTGTCGNCTCATTTAGTCGACGAAAATCTACGACTATTCTTAATATTCTTACGCCGGACGCATCCTTTTTTTTTGGCACGACAAACAGTNGTGCGTTCCACTGGCTCTCACTGTCGCATATTATTCCGTTGTCCAGCATTTCCTTTATTTGTCGTTCCACCTCTTGCTTATGTTTATGCGGCAATCTATACGGCTTTACATTTATTGGTACAGTATTGGCTTTTACCGCTATTCGGTGTTTTACCGCGCTTGTTTTAGTGAGTGGCTCCCCCGCNAGATAAAATATATCTTGATACTTTTCGCATATCTCATGCAAACCTTGTTTTTCCTCTTTATTCAGATGCTTCTCCCGCAGTGCCTTTTTCACTCTTTTGCGTC
>NW_018022818.1:12513-14647 GCF_002006095.1 Pseudomyrmex gracilis | reverse complement strand
TCCTGCCGTTCAGTGACCAGCAATTTCTTTGACATGTCCTGTTTTCTTGCAGTAACTACACTGCTTATCCACAGCGTTTACTCTGCCACTGCTCGGTTTAGGCAATGCCACTCTGGTTGATCGGCACTCTCTTCCGTAATGTCTGATTTTTTTGCACTTAAAGTATTTGTAGTTTTTATTGCTACTACGCGCTTGTGCTGGCATGCGTCTTTTTAACTTTATTCTTGCAGGGTTTTCCTACGCGCTTGCTCCAGCTATTGCTTCCTGAAGCGTACCGTATTCATGCAAACGTACTATCAACTTAAGTTTCTCGCGTAAGCCTATTTGGAAATTGTGCAGTGCCTGCTCTTTTATTGTCTCCAAAATTGTGCGTTTTTGTTCCGTGGTGCGTACCTTTCCCTCAATCATAGACTCATACAGCTCTATTGCGAGCTGGTTCACGCGTTGCCCGTAATTTAACGCGCTTTCCTTGTGCTTTTGTTTGAGAGAGCTAAACTTTATTTGCAACTCAGTCGTACCCTTTTTTGTTGATTACGTATTTTCTATCTCGCTTTTTAACTGCTCAAAACTGTGAATATCTTGCGTTTTAAAATGTAATAACGCCTGTCTCTTCAGTTTTGTGCATAATATTGCTTCTAACAATGTCCGCTCGTCAACCGGATTAATACTCTTCATCGCATACGTACACGCGCTTAAAAATTCGCGTAACTGTGCCTATGAGTTCCCGTTGAACGTCGGTATCATGGCACGCGCCTCTTTCAGTGTCATGTAACCAAACAAGTGTGCGGTCTGATTACGCACGTCGGCGTCCGTTCGCCCGTACGTCACGTCGAACTTATTGCCGGCGGATTGTCGTCACCGTGTGCTCGTGTATTACGGCGTTGTTCGCGTAGTTTACTTACATGGCGGATTACCGTATCCATGTGTGCATTCATTAACTTAAAAGAACGTGTTAGCTAACGCAGCATTACGTTTACGGAGTTGTTTGTGTGCCCGCTCGGTCCCGCGGCCCCACGTCCCGCGGCACCTCTTGCTCCTAACTCGTTTCGCATCCTGTCGATCTCCCGTTGACATCTTCGCGAGCCCGACCTATGTCCTGCTCGTCATTTACTTGTTCTATCCGATCAGCATCCATTACGTTACTTTGGAACAACTCGCTCTCGTACGATACTAAAGAAGACCTCTGAGTATCACTGCTCGAGGTTCCACACATGCCGTGTTGCACTTCGGACAATGCGGCGATGTGTCGCACCCTGTTGGCAATCAGCAGTTCTTCCTAGAACTGCTGTTGCCCCGCAACCTAAACAGGTCATTGAGCAATGACAGTAATGTCTTTCTCACTAGTGTGAGTGAGATCACTGATACGCTCTTTCTCACACTAATGGTCACTGTGTTACACAGTGTTGCGTATGTATATACATAGCTGGAATGCGCCTATATACTACATAATACATATACTACAATACACATCTTGCAGCGATAGATATAACCTGTAAGAATATTATAAGACCATAAAAAATCATTGTCAAAGTCTATAGTAGAAAAAAATTCTAATTTCTTTTTATCCTACAAAGAGATGCGCACTACACTTGCTTGGTGCTTTGTGCGCATCCTTTCCATCGCTGCTGTAAGTGGCCTATAACTGCATACGCATGTTAAACGCGGCTATTATAGGTTTGTTCGTGTCGCATACAGGTACACATATATGTTNCNAGATTTNGATTTATACTACATATACTACATAATGTGATATATATACAAAAAGACACCTTGCAGGAATAGATGTAACCTGTAAGAATATTATGAGACCATACCAGATCAATTTCAAAGCCTACAGTGGACAAAAGTTCTAATTTCTTCTTCTCCTACAAAGAGTTGCGCACTACACTTGCTCGCTGCTTTGTGCACATCTCTTCCACCGCTATAGCATTCTGTAAACGATCTAATGGTCTCTGCACACAATTTTGCTTAACGCGTAATTTTATTTTAGTACTGGTCATCAAATTTGATTCGTACGTAACTTTAAATTTTATTCTACGCATAAACAGAAAAGTATCACATTTATGTTACATTGAAGTTTTTGTCTGTGCGTTGAATACAGGTTGAGTATAAATCTAAATTTTTGATCAGTACA
>NW_018022818.1:2567-10843 GCF_002006095.1 Pseudomyrmex gracilis | reverse complement strand
TACGCACGTCTTGATTCGCCGAATTGTTCTTTTTTCTGTAGCATCGTCTGCCACACGAGAGACCGTTCTGTCTGTCTCGCTCTATCAAGCGAGTGACAAAAATAGACGTATAAATATAGCCTAGCGACTAAGCTAGTTTGCGACAGTTTTCTTCAAAACTTTGAACATCATAAACATGCGCGCACTTACACACACGCACATACACATGGAGTTTGATCAAATAATACTTGGCTTGGGTATATTTCTCAAGATTTAAATAAATCAATTTAAATATATCTTGAGAAGTATACCCAATCCGAGTATTATTTTATCAAACTCCATGTGTATGTGCGTGTGTATGAGTGCGCGCATGTTTATGATGTTCAAAGGTTTAGATATAAATAAATCTTGAGAAATATGCCCAATATTTCTCGCGCGCGACTGTGAACATACTCCAATCCCCACTGAACCTTCTCTTCCCAATTCTCCACACTTGACCCATTATCGCCACCCCTTTCTTCAGTCTTTTTTTTATCTGCGCTTTCCTCTCTCCATTCTTCTGGAACACGTATCCCAAGTATTTAAATTCCCTCACCTCCTCCAGTCTCTCACCCCTCCACCATCATTCCGACTTTTTCTCTCTTCCCCCCTTTTCCTAAATCTCATTACTTTCGTCTTCCTAACGTTTACCTCTAAACCCTTCCTCATCAGATATTCTTCCAACCCTCTCATCATTCCCCTCATCCCTTCCTCTTCCTCCGCTAGCAACACCACGTCATCCGCATAAGCCAAAACATAAATTTTCTTACCCCCTATCTTTACCCCCCCCAACCATTCCTAACCAGACAGTCCTCCATATCCGCCGTCAACACGTTAAAAAAGTACGGGCTTAGCGGACACCCTTGCCTCACTCCCCTACTCGTCCAAATTTTGTTCCCGAACTCCCCCCTGTTCTCACCTTATTTCTCGTCTCCCTATACAACTCCCCACACCTTCTCACTAACCCCTCCCTTACTCACCTTTCTCTCATCGAGCTTAACAATAACTCCCTGTTCACCGTGTCGAATGCCGCCCTCAGATCCAGAAACAGTGCTATTAAATGCTTTCCCCCTTCTTACTCAAATTCCTGCCCACCAAGTAATTCACCACGTATATATTATCCATAACACTCCTCTCCCTTCTGAAACCCGCCTGATTCTCCGGCATCAATTTCTTTCCCTCCATCTCCTCCCTCAACCTCTCCGCCAGTACCTCCGCATATACCTTATAAAATGTCCCCGCTAGTGTCACCCCCCTGTAATCCTCCACCTTATTACCCTCTCTTTTCTTTAACACCGGTACCACTATCCCCTTGCTCCATTCATCAATCCACCCCTCCCCTACCCAAATTTTCCCACACACATTCCACACTCAGTTCTGCATATTTCTCCCTCCAAACTTCCACACCTCTGCCGGTATACTATCCCCCCTTGCTGCCTTCTCTTCCTTCAACTTTCCAATCGCCTTTACTACTTCCTCCCTTCTTAAACTTCACTCTCCCTTCCCCTTTATTCCCCTTTCACCTCTCACCACTTTCCAGTCCACTCCCCCCAACTGCCCCTTACAGTATCTTTCCCATTCCTCTAACTCTATCCCCCCTCCTTCCACCTCCTCTTCCTTCTTTCCCTATTTACCACTTCCCACACCTGCCCCACCGTTTTCGCTTTTTTAACCACCTCCTCCCATACTCTATTCTCTTTCTCCTTTTTCCTATCACACACCACCCTATATCTTCTTTTTTTTCTTTATATCCTTCCTTACATCCTCTCCCCTCTCTCCACTTTCTCAATTCCCTCCTTACTCTCTTCTTTTCCTCCCTACACTCTTCATCCCACCACCCCCTTCCCCCATTTCTTACCCTACCCACCTCCTCTACCCCCAACACTTTTTTAATTCTCTTTTTCATATCTTCCCATTCCTCCTCCATCTCCCTTCCTTCATCCCTCATTTCTTTCTGCATTTCCTCTACTCACTTCCTCTTTCCCTTTTTCGTCCAGATTATCTTTTTTATTCCACCTTTCTTTCCCTCTCCCTCCCTTTTTCCATTCCCCATCTTTTTTCCACCTTTGATCCAGATCCCCACCGGGTGATGATCCGAATCTATCTGGTCCCCTATCTCCATCCTTTCAACCCTTTCCTTTGTTCCCATTTCCCCTATCACATAGTCAATCACTGACTATGTATGACCCCCTGTATAAGCCAATTCCCCCTCCTCGTCTCCCTTTATGTTCCCGTTCTATATTACCCACCTCAATTCCTCAATCTTCTCTATTAATAACCTTCCCTTTGAGTTCACTACTTTATCCTTTGATTTCCTTCTCCCTTCCTCTTCTTCCCCTTCCTCCTCACTTCCCCACTTTTCTCCCCCGTCCTTGCATTAAAATCCCCTCCCATTATTGTCCTCACTTTTTCCTTCTTTCTCTCCATCCACTCCCTCATCTCATTTAATTTTCCCTCAATCCCTCTGTTTATGTACACTCCTACAATCCTCCACCACTCTCCCCCTATACTCACACTTCTCACCATTATCCCTTTCTTACTTTCCCAACTTTTTTCTTCTCTTGACTCCAGTCCTCTCCTCACTCCCATCAACATCCCTCTCATTGCCCTATCCTTCCTATTTCTCCTACCAGCCCACTGTACCTCCCACTTGAAATCCTTCGGCAGCTTCCCTACAATATCTATCCATCCTCTTTTTTCCAACCAAGTTTCCGATAGGCTCACGACGTCCCATTCCTTTAACCCTTCCCAAAAATCCCTATCCTTATTTCTGAGCCCCGCCACATTCCAAAATACCACCCTCACATTTTTAACCTTTCCTTTCTTTTCTTCTTTCTCGCCTCTAATCTCTCTTAAATTCTCTACCCGTATCTTTTCCTCTCCCCACCCGATCCTTCCCCCACGCCTTTCCCCTGCTTTTCCTACTCACTACCCTTCCCAACCTTTACCAAGGCCTCCTTTTCCTTGTTCCACCTCCACCAAACCTCTTCTATCTTTATTCTATCATCTACCACCCAGACCGTCTTTCCCTTTCTCCTCTCTCCCGCTGCAATTACTCCTAATCTCTTTCTCACCTCCCTCTCTTTCCATGATAGATCTTCCTCTATCCAAACTTTTTTCCCTTTCAATTTTTTCTTTTTATCCCACACTATCCTCTTTTATCCAACTTGTCCTCTTCCCTTTCCAACCTTACCCATACCATTTCATCTTTCTCTTCTCTCCCTGTGTTTATCCTCCTCATTTCATTTATTCTCACTTCTGCTCCTATCTCCTTCAGGAGCTTCTCGACTCCCCACCTCTAGTCACCTTTTTCCCTTTGAACTCCCTTTATTATTACGTTCCTCCTCTTTCTCTCTTCCTTCTCCTTTTTCTCCGTGCTTTCCTCCAACGACCTCAATCTTCTTTTTCACTTGTTCCCTACCTCCATCTCTTTTCTCTTTTCCTTCTTTTTTTCCTTTTCTCCTCTCCCCTCATTTTCCCTCATCCTCTTCTCGAGCTCCCTTATCCATTCATTCATTTTTTTTCTCTCCATTCTCAATAATTCTTCCTTTCTCTTTCACTCCTCCAGCTCCTTCTCCATTTTCTTTACCTTTTCTAAATAAATCCCCATCTCCTTTTTTGTCCTTTCTAGCTCCCTCCATATCCCCCCAATCCCCCCTTCTCTACTGCCTCCAGCCTCCTCTTTCTTCCCTCCATCAATCTTCCCTCCCGAAGACCTCACCGTCTTCCTGTTCTTAGCTACTAACCATCCTTTCTCATTCTCCCTCCCTTCCTCACCCTCTCTCTTTCTCTTCACCCACATATCCAACGATGAAGAACCAGAGCTCTCGCTTCCCGATCTCTCCCTTCTCCACCCCTCTATCCCTCCAACCTTCTTTTCCATCCCTTTACTGCCTCCTTCTGCCATTCCTCCTCCTCTCCACCGCCTTAAGGCTTAAGCTTTTACCGCCTTAACAAATTCTCTAGAAATTTACTAGGGCCCTACACCTTCTACTCCTTCTGCACTTTCTACACCCTATGCCCGCGGTCCGCCTTTACCTTTTCCCAACTTAACCTCCCAGCCCCTCGTCACCCTTTCACCCTCTTTTCCACACTCCCCTGGACACCCTCGCCTGCACCTAAACGTTCACTCACCCCTTGCTACTCTCCACTCACCCACACACAACATACTCACTCACCACTGGCTGTTATTCACACACAACTATCAAAAACTATCTTTATACTCTCAATCACCTCTTACTAACTCGCTGCCGGAAACGGAAGTCCCCAGTTAACAAATTTATTAATATGATATAAAAGAATTGTAAATAAAGAAAAAGAAATATGATATAAAAGAATTGTAAATAAAGAAAAAGAAAATAAAAATAAATGAGAGTTTAAACAAAACGGAAAAGCGCTAGCAAAAGATGGTACACAGCAAATAATAAAAACAGGACGCAAACACGCAAAAATAACAGAACACGCCGCCACGTCGCGCGGCCGAGACGAGATATCAAACAAGGTCGAACGGTTGATGAATCGACAGCGGTAGCCTGGCGTGCAGAACCGCGTTCCCTCGCCCGAATAGTTAGGGGTGGCTCTTCTCAATGCTGGCGGTAAAATAACGCAAAAATGCCTACCCACGGCGACAAAGCTTTTGTCGGTTTATTTTTGCAGGAAGCAACTTAAGCAGAGAGCAAGCGGTGTCAATGAGACGCACGGCGCTCTCCGTTAACGTTCCGCCGGGCAACGCAATTCCATGCAAAATCGGCGATTATTACGACCACGCTAAAAGTCTCGCAAAGGCAAGGTCGATACGACAGCACCGCGGATCTCGTGCCGCAAAACCGATACGACAGCCGTACGAATCTCGATACCGCTAAATCGATACAATAGCACGCGATGTAACAGCGCAAATCGATACATGCAAGACGGCAATAACAAACGCAAAAAAATAGGCTTACAGAAGCTACAACAAAAAGTTTTACAAGATAGGATTTGCTACTTGGCGCCTTCCGAGCGGTTCCAAGGCTTGTCACAGTATTCAACAAAATACTCGCACAATCTGAACGCACTTAAGCCTACGAAGAAGTACCACGAAGCCCCGTAAATCCGATTCTAGTCGTCTTCCAGAAAACCGATATGGCGAAGGTTTCGTCCTTGCCTGACACACAACGCAAAAATTTGGCGACTAGCCTCGACACAAAACTCGGCACGCAGATTCGTGGCTGCAAGAAACGAGGCACCTCACCGGATATCGTCGTCCTGGGACATCACGTCTTTACTTTCGGTTATCCTTGAGACGGGGCTTCCAGTGAGTCCTTCCGTGCGTCCGACTCTTACAAAGGTTAGCGACCAAAAGAGCGAGAATCGCGATCGATTCGGGGTCGATGCGCCGAGGCGCGCTAGGATCGCGTGGGATCGGCCTCGCCAGCCAATCAGAGCGCGGCGTGGTATCAAGCGCAGCGCTCGCGGTCGCGCGAGCTACTAGAGCCCGACCCGCGAACTATGAATGTGCTTCCCCTTTGCAGGGTTCCTCCTTTGCCTGTCCGATTGTATCTTGTCCGGCTGGTTGGGGTGGACCTCCAGAAGGTCTTCTTTCAGTTCCGAAGCTCCTCCGAGCTGGTAGCTGGCCTCAAAAGGCAGATTTGCCTGATAATAGTTGCAGGTGGTTACTGCCGCTTGGCGACGCTGTCGTTCGCGTGCCGCTTGCGCTCCCTAGCGTAAAGGATTGAGCCTGCCGGCTGAGTCAGGACCATAGCCTTTGCGCGCTGCCACTGGTGCTTCTTCGATTCCCGGGGTTCTGGCTCGCGCCTTGTTCCTCGCTAGATTTCCCGTCTGCTCGTCTCCCTCGATGTCCTTCGGCGGGGTGAGCCCTCGGGTGGTGAGGCGCCATTTTTTATATTAAGCAAAAAAAATACAAAACAAAAGAAATAAGCAACTAAAACGAGATACGGTGTGTAAGCCCTAAAGGATCTTGGCGCTTATGATCGGCACACATTTCGGGATTCCCTCAAAAGATAATTTTTGTGGCAAGGAGGGAGAAGCGGTGCGAACACCATGTCACAACACATATATATTTTGAAATAATTTTTTTCCTCCTTATGGAATGTTGGATTTGCATCACATATATATAAAGGACCCCGTATACCTCTCTAACTAATTTAAAATATTGCGAAAAAAATTTCTCAGCCAGGAGTTGAACCTGGAATCTCCGGGTTTTCGGGCCGTCGTCTTCCCCGTTAGGCCACCGAGGCACTTGGAGTTTGTCTCGCAATACTTTGTATATTTATCAAATATGATCAGATCTTTTTAATACCGCTTTTTCCTCCAGCGTAAATTAACAATTAGTGATAAATCGAGATTACTCTCAGGCTCTATAAGTCTTATTAAACTAATAATATGTTTCNGTGNTCTAACAGGAAAGGCGACGGCGCGNAAAGCCGGAGATTCCAGGTTCGACTCNTGGCTGAGGGGTTTTTCTAATATTTTAAATTAGTTAGGNNAGTATACGGAGTCCTTCATATATATGTGATGCAAATCCAGCATCCTATATGGAGGAAAAAAATTATTTNNAAATATATATGTGTATACATATATATATATTTAAAAAGCACATTCACGCACAACATCCTGCNAACGGTTCTTAATGTCCCTATATTCANATATTATTAGTTTAATAAGACTTATAGAGCCTGAGAGTAATCTCGATTTATCACTAATTGTTAGANTTTACGCTGGAGGAAGAAGCNGTATTAAAAAGATCTGATCATATTTGATAGATATACNAAGTATTGCGAGACAAACTTCAAGTGCNTNGGTGNCCTAACAANGAAGGNGACGGCCCGGAAAGCCGGAGATTCCAGGTTNGACTCCTGGCTGAGGAGTTTTTTTCGNAATATTTTAAATTAGNTAGGGGAGTATACGGAGTCCTTGATATATATGTGATGCAAATCCAGCATCCTATATAAGAAGAAAAAAATTATTTCNAAATATATATGTGTATACATATATATATATTTAAAAAGCACATTCACGCACAACATCCTGCGAACGGCTCTTAATGTCTCTTTCATTCAGATATTATTTGTTTTTTTTATGTCTTCTACAATTTTTAAGATGTATAAGAAATGCGAAAACCTGCTTTATATAAAAATTGATTTCACGACTTATAATCATTCTTTGGCCAGAAACTGAAAATATCTATATTCATCAATTTATCTTCACTACTGTGTCCAAAGTTTTATCAAAATCGAAATATTTGATTTTCCTTGTTAATCGTGTTGTGATTAGTTTAATGCTTTTAATTAGTTCCATCTTAAAAATTGCTGATGTGAAAAAACAAATTACTAAACCACTAATATTCTCAAACAAAATGCTTCTTATAGAAACTATACTGACAGCCGAACATGTTATATAATATCTTGTCACTACTTTTCTTGTCTGCTTACTACATATAAAGAGACATGCGCGATTCGGGTGTTATTTGATCAAGCCACGTACAGGTATGTACTTATACAGAGTATCTGGAAGTGTGAACATAGAATAGAATATCTCAACCAAAAAGTCATGTTTCATTTTGCTAAGTTTGCAATTATTGAGTGATTGATGAATACATGAGAAAATACATTGACCCAATGAGCGCGTGAGAAGCGATAGTTCACACTTTGTAGGCGCGTATAATTTTCAGGTGAAAAAAATTGTTTTGTTACTTCTTGTAATTTCTAGCAAGAAAGCAAACAACCGAGTGGCGTGTGACACAGCTTCTTGCGATCAGCTGATTTTTACAACTAAAAATCATATACGCCTACAGAGTCCAAATTATCGCTTCACACGCCACACGCTCATTGAATCTCATGCATTATCACTATAGAACTATTGCGATCTTTGCAAACTGGTACATGACGTTTTGCTTCAGATTAATTCAATCTATCTTTACACTTCGATTGTGTAACAATTTTTTAAACCTCCCGTATATACACATATACACATATATCTTTACGTATTATATTTATATATAGGATGTTCTATAACTAGTGCTCCATTTTTTATAAGTAATTTCTGTAAAAAGTTATAAGATTATTTTTTCTTATTTTGTTTTTTTCTTTTCATACGAATCTATTTCCAGTAATTTGTACGCTACACTTAATGTCTCAAATGTACTAAACTACTTATTATGTTAAACTCATAAGCACGCAATAATTTAATATTTTATTTCTTCATAATCTTTCGGTGCGTATAATTTAAAGACTATTTTTTATATTACGATTTTTGTGTTT
>NW_018022818.1:0-1646 GCF_002006095.1 Pseudomyrmex gracilis | reverse complement strand
TCTTTTCCATTGGAAATCAGTAGTTGTGCTTCTGACCAGAGGCGTGCATGTGTGCTGGCTATATCACTTATGATAAATGCCAGAAACGTCTTTTCCATTGGATTTCAGTTGTTGTGTTTTTTGCCAGAGGCGTGCACATGTAACCGTGTGCTGGCGTAGTAATATGTTTTTAAGACAAAATTGTCGGAAGTTGTGCTAGGTATATTACTACACTAGATTCAAATTGAGAAGAAAGTCTTACAGCGTATAGGGAAAGAAAATCAAGTGAAGTGGGAATAGCGTTGCGGCTGGATAATCGTCGGAAGNCAATGGCTGTAGAACGAGGAGAGCGTTTTAATGCGGATAGATGCGCAAAAAAGTCGAGTTATTGCGCTCCGGAGTTTCTTCTCTATTTGAACTAAGTGTAGCTGCCAAAACCGTTGTTTTAAAAATTCCAGTATTTGGAACCCAAATGCATGTCAACAAGTACTACTATTATTGAGAAAATAGCATTTATGTTCACTGCTAATTAGTTGTAATAATATTTAGTGATGGAAGCGTCAGTCCTAGCGTTTGTTCCATTTACTGGTTTTCAAAGATTCATATTTATACAAATAATGAGTTAGGAAAGTCTTCGTACAATGCAAGGTAAATATATTGAAGCTGTATTATTTCTTGATAAATGTTTCTTTGTTATTTACATTTCTTACTTTATACTTATTAATTTTCATAAAGCCAATTATGATTTTCTGTATAGTTAGCTTTAAGTGTATTGTTACGTCCTGGACTCTACGGGCTCTTTCATTTTGCAACGGAATATAATTATTAAGTCTACCAATAATACTAAGAAATACTCCTTGTAACAAATTCCTAACAAAAAAGAAACGAGAGCCAGCAGAGATAAGATAGACAAGTCCGAACCGGGTGCCATATTATAAACAAACTTAGTCGGACGTCATATTATAAACAAAATCTAACCGCTATCAATGAGCAAAGGTTATCGCCCCTCAGAAAAGAATGTGATGAACAAAGATTATCTGTACGCAAGCTACGCGCTCGGAAATTTTGGGCATGACGCAGCGGCTCTCGCGATTCTGGAAAGGAAATCGAAAATCAAAGGGCTAGAGTTGCAACTCGCAGACATAAACAAGATAGGGAACGTACCGATAAGCGAGATCTAAACAAACAATAATCCTATTGATCCGGGAAATCGAACGAAAGGGGAAAAGATCTTTGCCCCGGCGGTCACCGAACGAGAGGTCGAAATTTTGAGAAAAGACGATGAAGAAGGGGAAATCAACCCGCAGGTATAGAAGCCATGGATGCTCGATCGAGCATTCATTAATCAGTANGCAGTTTTCCAACACAGTTCGATCTTCAGAGAATAGCTTTTCGCGATAGAGTCAGTGATTAACAATCAATTGGTCAGTCAGTTTGAATCAAAGAAATTTCGCAAACTTTTCATTCGTTGAACCTGCTGAGGATGCCGCCGACTCCCTTTGCGATCATCCGCGAGCAGCGTGAATCCAAGCGAAACAACTACGACCAATCACCGAGCAACCTTGCCAATTTCCAGCATACCTATCATCAAAATATATCACCGAGTACATTGTAAGTCTCACTAATATAGGTTCATACACCTTTTGCATTTCGATATGAGCAGCAGT
>NW_018022817.1:16420-17582 GCF_002006095.1 Pseudomyrmex gracilis | reverse complement strand
GCGCCAGCAGCATTCTGCTCGGCTGTACACTGCCGCTGCGACGGCTACCGGTGGCTTCCGGAATTCTTTTTTCTGTTCCTCGAGTTCTTCATACTCGGCAACTAACGCCGTTAGTTCCCCTATCGTGTGGAAACTTCCACGACGTATGAAGAACTTGAAGTCGGGTGCCATGTTTGTGTAAAGGCGCTGCAGTTGTTGTTCAATTGTGAATTCCCCTGCACGTCTCATCTTAGTNAGGAGCTCGGTTGCGTACGTTTTAAATGGCTCGTTTTGCNTTTGTTTCCGATTCAGTACCTCCGTTGTAAGTTTTTCTCGGAATGCTGGTGAGAGGTACTGACTCAGAAATTCCTTTCGGAACTGCTGCCACGTATCGAAGAACGCCTTGTTGTTCCGGTGCCACAACAAAGCTTCTCCGCGCAGTAGAACTGGTAATGCTTTTAACAGCGTTTCGTCTGGGCAGCCCGCTGCCTCGGCTAATTCTTCGATATGCTCGAGGAAGCCTAGCGGGTCTTTCCCGTCGAATTGTACCCCCCACTTGCGCAGTTGGCTCAGGGCTTTTCCTGCATCCGGTGTGACTTGTTGCGGTATCGGTAGGTTTTGTACTTCGTTTGTAGCGCGCTCCTGCGTTCCTGGGTACGTCGGATTTTCTTTTGAGAAAGTTCTGAGTCTGTGTCTTAATTCCTCAATCGTTCCTGACGAGTCTATCTCACGACTCGCCAGTTCGTTAATCAACTGGTCTTTCGACAGCTTCTGAATCCACGCCATCGTTGGATTTTGGTTGCTGAAACAACTCAGAACAGAAACAGAAAAAACACAAAAAAAAACAAACCGGAAATCGCTACTAAACCTCCCGTGTGGTTATATTGTAGCTGTAACGTATCCGAGTCACTCTTTTTATCCTGCTATAATTTATATATCCGGGCGCTAGGTAACGATCGAATTTAATACGAAATCACCTGTTCGGGCGCCATGTAACGGTTCTGCTTTTTCGCGAGAAAATATCCCGTTGTTTTTGTGTCTTTTAAATTGTGCGGAGTAGCTCGTCGGATTCCAGGAACAGGTAAAGAGTGAGTGAACTCGGTGATTAAAAATATAATAGATTGAATTTATTCAATAAAACAAAATGATAAATAAAAATAATATGTACAAGAATACTGAGAAT
>NW_018022817.1:11915-14620 GCF_002006095.1 Pseudomyrmex gracilis | reverse complement strand
CGGGGAAACGCGCGGTGCGGGCGGCGCGCAGGCCGTCGGCGTATATTTTAATATACGCCTGTTTCACACAATTATTTGGCGCAAAGCGCCGCGTTTTTGGCCGGGACGGATGGTCGGTCCCGGCCGTAACGATTTGCATCGTTACAACCACTAAAACCTAAAATTTACCTTAGAAGTACAAAAAGATAACAAATTGAACTTTTTAGACCTAGAACTAATCATAATTGACGATAATATAATTACTGACCGGTATCATAAACCTTCATTTTCTGGTAGATACTTGAATTACATTCTACTGATCACATTTCACAAAAAATAGGGATTATCATTGGAATGGTTGACAGAGTACTTTTTTTTATCTCACTCGACGTTACAAGAGAAAAATTTTAAACTAATGACTCAAATTTTAATATTAAATAATTATCTACTAGACTTTATATTTAAGATAATTAATAACAAAATCCAAAACATAATTAACAATAAACTCAAACACAAAATTAAGTCAGACAATATAAATAAAAATAAAGATAAACTCAATAAAAAAAAGTATGTTGTCCTTCCATTTATCAATAAACTAACTCACATCATGACAAAAACATTAAACCAAGACAACGGTATAACTTTTGCCTATTGTAGCATCAATAAATTAAACAAATTTATTAAAATCCTAAAAGACTCTTTAAAGTTAGAACATAATAAAAATGTAATATACAAATTAGAATGCAATGATTGTAAAACCACATACATAGGTCAAACAAAAAGAATGTTAAAAACACGAATTGCAGAACATAAAAACCAAATTAACAGAAATATAGACAATTATTCAGTTGTAACCGAACACAGAATCAATACGGGACACGATTTTAATTAGAAGGACACAAAAATTGTCGATCATGAGAGTCATTATTATAAAAGAAACATATCTGAAATGATACACATCCAATTACAAAAGAACTTTATTAACATTATGTCCGATACAGACAAATTAAAGCCATAATTTGCCTTCCTTGAAGCATTCAAGTCTAAAGATTGAATTTTGACGTGCACGACAGTGGTGAAAGATTTGACCGGCTAGCACCAAGAGCACCAAGGTGGTGGGGGCACGCACACAAGCGAGAACCACCGTCCGTGTGCGTGACGTCACGCTCGGCACTTTGGCTCGTGGAAGAGTGCGGACATACTATGTTCCGTCTTCTTTCCACCAAGCCCGCTATAAGGCAAGCCACGGAGGCATGTTCACGTAGCGCGCTTGTTGCGTATGACAACGTAAAATGTTTTTCCAAGATTTACAGTCTTGGAAGAAGAACATAATATTATTGATAATAATAGATAAAACATCTCTTAAGATGCATTTATTAGTATATTCTTAGTAATTCTTAATATGAGTTAACTGTAATAAGTTCAAAGTTTTTAGAATTGAAAAACATTTGATATATACAAATATATTATTAGTATTCATTCTTATATATTTATAATTTGTAAATTACAAAAAGAGAATCTACATTTTACAGATGCGTAATCTGAAAGTGTTGAAGTCCTATATAACATATTATCAGAATATAAGATATGAATTAATGAATTCGTATACTATAAATTAAATATTTTAAGATTATATATCTGTAAAACGTACATTCTTTCTGTCATAATTTACAAAACAAAAATATATAACAATGAACACTAAAAATATTCTTTATGTATGTTAAATGTATTTCAGTAGTCTATAAACTTCGAAATTTTCGCAGTTTACTTATATTTAATAATTATAAAAAATATATAATGCATCTTGAGTTGTTTTACTATTATTAATAATATTACGTACTTTTTCTAAGACTGTAAATTTCGGAAAAAGATATAAATATTATATATGACTCTTAAATACAAATTGGATGTAAATCTTTGTGTAGCATACGTTTAATAACATTAAAGAGATTAATGTTTTATGATAATTAATATTATCTTCTAATTTCATACTTTACAAATTGTGCAATATATATTCTTTTATTACAGTAAACACATCAAAGCTTTTATTTTTTCTGCCAATCGACATTATGGTCTAATAAAAGAATATATATTGCACAATTTGTAAAGTATGAAATTAGAAGATAATATTAATTATTATAAAACGGTAAATGTGTGGTCTTTTATCACTGTCGTGCACGTCAAAATTCAATCTTTAGACTTGAATGCTTCAAGGAAGGCAAATTATGGCTTTAATTTGTCTGTATCGGACATAATGTTAATGAAGTTCTCTTGTAATTGGATGTGTATCATTTCAGATATGTTTCTTTCTAGTATGAAATTAGAAGATAATATTAATTATCATAAAACATTAATCTTTAATGTTATTAAACGTATGCTACACAAAGATTTACATCCAATCTGTATTTAAGAGTCATATATAATATTTATATCCTTTTTCGAAATTTACAGTCTTAGAAAAAGTACGTAATATTATTGATAATAGTAAAACATCTCAAGATGCATTATATATTTTTTATAATTATTAAATATAAGTAAACTGCGAAAATTTCGAAGTTTATAGACTACTGAAATACATTTAACATACATAAAGAATATTTTTAGTGTTCATTGTTATATATTTTTGTTTTGTAAATTATGACAGAAAGAATGTACGTTTTACAGATATATAATCTTAAAATATTTAATTTATAGTATACGAATTCATTAATTCATATCTTATATTC
>NW_018022817.1:8877-10905 GCF_002006095.1 Pseudomyrmex gracilis | reverse complement strand
CTCATATTAAGAATTACTAAGAATATACTAATAAATACATCTTAAGAGATGTTTTATCTATTATTATCAATAATATTATGTTCTTCTTCCAAGACTGTAAATCTTGGAAAAACATTTTACGTTGTCATACGCAACAAGCGCGCTACGTGAACATGCCTCCGTGGCTTGCCTTATAGCGCGCTACGTGAACATGCCTCCGTGGCTTGCCTTATAGCGGGCTTGGTGGAAAGAAGACGGAACATAGTATGTCCGCACTCTTCCACGAGCCAAAGTGCCGAGCGTGACGTCACGCACACGGACGGTGGTTCTCGCTTGTGTGCGTGCCCCCACCACCTTGGTGCTCTTGGTGCTAGCCGGTCAAATCTTTTACCACTGGTACGATGAATATGCCGCATGTTCTTTATTAGTAGTTTTGAATATAGTGGGGAAAGGGTATATATACACACTCGTCAATTGAAAAGGCATCATATCACCGGAGTACGTTATAACTTCAGTTAGGTGAGTTTTTGTATCCACGAGTTTATAACAACCACACACACAACATGTACATCAAAAGGTGATATGGTATTTACCTCTGCGAATTTATTGGTATACATTTCTGTAATTTCTCTCCGTATTAATTGTTATGTAACAATTCTATATTGTACACAGAGAATCACTAAGAAAGATCTTAAATAGTAGAAACGTATGATCATAATTGTTTCATAAAAATAAAGAAATAAAGTACACCAAGAATTAGTATAATTGCTCGTACTACTTTATTTTTTCAATTAATAATAGTAGTAACACAGGTTAGATTTTTTTGAAAAAAGGGCGCAGGAGGAGGAGCGTAGCCTCTTCTTTGCCCACACGTGTACGATAATGTTTACTGCAAACAAAATTTTTACTTCTTAAATGTATTACTTTTTTATGTTTTTTAAAAAGTAAAAGTTTTCTTATGCAAGGATAGCTTTTATGCAACTTTATTTTTTTATTTTTTTCTATCTGTTACATACTCACACAACTTATGAATATTTTGTAAGTGTTCAAATAAAAAGTCTCTTTGTGTCCAAAATAAACAGTGGCTAAATACACGGTGTCTAAATAAACGGTGTGCAATTGCACGGTGTCTAACAAGGAGAGGTCACGACGTTATACCAATCGATTTGGACAAAATTTATAGGATCGATAGATGACTATGTGGAGTATTGCAAGGTACAGTAATAAGACGCACTACTCAAGTATTCGCGAGAAAATCGAATTTGAAAATTTCGAGTTACTTTATAAGGATAGTAAATAGATCGTTTAATCAAAGAACGCGTAGCGTAGCGGTAGCGTACTGGGTTAGTAATGTCGACGATCCTGGTTCGAGTCTGGATATACTTCTTTCTTTTTCTCCTCAAAATGCTACAATATAATCTAAATGTAAGTAATTTATATATTTTAAATGTAAGTAACGTTATTTTATTTATTGCATGTTATAAAGGTGCATTTTTTGCATAAAATCTCTGTGATTCAAAAAATACGGTAAAAGAACAGATTTATTACTAATTACTATTACTTATTACTAATTGTGTTCATAAAAAGCGGATAAATAAATGCACACCTTTATGTCAACCGTGTGACGTTTATTTTTATAGACAAGTCAAAAATGTTATAAAGCGTTTGCAGAATTGTTCAACTTTAATAGAACAAAACCGCAAAATAACATCTCGTAAAGATTGCATAAAAATTCATTCAATCATACATCATCAATTGTCCGCCCCGCGTTTTCGAAATATGTTACAATATGCATGGTATGCTTTCAAATCAGAGCTGCACAACTCAGGCAAGCCGACTAGCCAAGTAATAACGCTGCGATATTTCTGACATTTCCACCACTGACCGTAAGCCTACCACTCTACTACGTACGGTGCGGAGCACCATATCGTGCGCCGTGAGGAGAAGTAGTTCTCCTCCGGCTGCCTCCTACTAGCACGCGCCAGCGGCCCGAGATTTAATCCATATGTACCGGCACGGTTACCGATGATACATACCGACGCGGTTACC
>NW_018022817.1:7070-8327 GCF_002006095.1 Pseudomyrmex gracilis | reverse complement strand
CTGTAAAATATATATTTATAGTTCTGACAAGAACCGTTTAATGTGACACTGTAAAATATTTTTTGTGGCTCTGAAAAAAGCCGTTAAATGTAGTTCTGATGAACGCGAGAGATATTCTTGTTAAATAAATGTGTGGTTCTGAAAAGAACCGTTTTTAAGAGCTTTGACTTAATAGTCGGCCCAATAACCGTTTCGGTCGACGACTTGTTGCAGTCTAGTATTGACCGATGCATTTAGATTATAAAATAACTCTGGCTGTGTTCTTAAGTTCTGTTCTTAAACTCTTCATAATTTAAAGTATATTTATACTATTCTAGAAAACAGTATGTATGAAATTTGGAGCTGTCGCAATGCCACAAAATTCGCGACAGGCGCGGCGCGAGATCAGAAAACGCGGCGTGCTTTGCGATCTCGCGCGGCGCGCTTTGCGATCTCGCGCCTCGCGCTTTGATCTCGCGCTACGAATGCCGCAAAGAAAAATGAGTACCGAGAAAGATAAAAAAAAGCCGATCACCAAACCGAATTTTTTCGCAAAACTACTGATATTTCATCAGTAGTTTTGTGTCGTTTGACAATGGCAGAGCTAGATGAATTTGACCGTGGCTATATAATTGGCTTGCATCAGCGAGGTGCAACTCCTGATGAGATCGCAAATACNTTGCATTGCGGTAAACGCACAGTGCAAAAGTGGATAAAGCGATGGCGTGAGGAAGGTAAAGCCGGTGTAATTGATAAACGCAAGTTACGAAAAACGAAGCGCTTGACAACTGAAGAACAAGATGCAGAATTAGTTAGTCAAGTGGATGAAGATCCTTTTCTTCCGGTGATTCATTCTGTGAATCATTTAAATCTTCCAGTGTCAAAATGGATTGCGCAACGACAATTACGGAAAAACAACGTGCACTGTTACCGTCCTGCACGAAAAATTTNGTTAACTGACAGGCATCGTGAAAATCGCGTCGCGTTTGCAAGACAACAATTAAACACGGCTTTACCGGAAGACTGGGATAGAACGATTTGGACTGACGAAAAAGTGTTTTGCTCCGCAGTTGATCGAAAGCTTCACGTGTGGAGGCCTGACAATCGCCATCGGCTTGATCCGAAGTATGTTGTTTCTCGCGACAGAGGTGGACGTATTACTTGTGGTATGTGGGGTTGGATNAGTGCGCATTGTCCAGGTGAATTAGTAGAAGTGTCGGCACATATGAATGCCAATGAATATGTAGATATTTTGGAGAACGTATTGCTCCCCAGCGT
>NW_018022817.1:0-6135 GCF_002006095.1 Pseudomyrmex gracilis | reverse complement strand
GTATGTTACTTTTTTCGCGATAATTTTATGGTAACATATGGCTGTCGGTATTATTGGTAACCGCGTCGGTATGTATCATCGGTAACCGTGCCGGTACATATGGATTAAATCTCGGGCCGCTGGCGCGTGCTAGTAGGAGGAGAACTACTTCTCCTCACGGCGCACAATATGGTGCTCCGCACTGTACATACGTACGTACGCTCCGTTTCATATGTGTGCAGTGTGCTTGTACCACCACTACCATCCTCCGGCGGCTGTCCCGCTAGCGCTTTAGGCGAGAGTGAGGGAAGCCTCTCCGCTACAAATGAAAGGAAATGAAATAAACGTGATAGCCAAGCGTAGCTACTGGACCGCCAGTTGTGCAGCCCTGTTAACAAATTAACAAACGAGAGAGATATACTTATGAATGTCAACGAAGTATGTTTTTCAATAGATATTCTAAAGAAATCATGTGAATGTAAAACTGCAGCGTTCATACGATGTGCACACTGTCGTGAAAATTATTATTTTATTTGTTTTTATAACAAATATCATCCTGCATTATGTATTGTCCCATCTAGTTCCAATAAATAAAACATGTTGCATATATTTTTACATGTCGCGTACGCTTAATTATCCGCTTTTTATGAACACAATTAGTAATTTGTAATAATCTATTTATTTTTAAAACCGTATTTTTTGAATCACAAAGTTTTTATGCAAAAAATGCACTTTTATAACATGCAATAAATAAAAAAACGTTACATTTAGAATAAACACACACACACAAATTACTTAAATTTAGATTATATTGTAAAATTTTGTGTTAAAAACGTCCTGGGGACTCCACGGCCCTCTTTTTCTTGCAACGCGACTCGCCAACGCATAACAAACTCTTTTTTTAGTAAACATTGAAAAGCAATAAATAACTCGAACGGGTCTCTTTTTGTTTGGAAACTTAGACTCCAAACGACAGGAGAGCAAACGGAAATCATATCGGCGCCCGAAAAGCTAAACCGCGCCTAGTAATAATCCGGAATTTTGCTATAACGAGCAAGAAAAATGTATCGTATAAACACTCTGAGCAGCTTTTCAAACAAACTCAGATATCACCGGGTCAAGAAGAACACCGCTCATAAAATTTAAAGCAGCCAGCGCAAATAGAAACTCTGGCGTCACGATCAATTTTATTATAAACAAATAGCAAAGGGTCTATGTGGCGTGATCAAAAAACCAACACTCTCTCTTATCCTTTCTCCGGAAAATCGGATGAGCCGACCAAGACGAAAGATCGTCGCCAATTGGCGATCTCATAAGTTTACCCAACCAACTAATCAACAAATAGGAAACAGCGAAGCTCGACCGAGTTTTTCGATTGGAAGAGTCCTCGCTCACTCAAAAGTGCATATAAGCCGGGACTTTCGGGATCGGAGTCAGATAGAGCCGCAAATTTTAGAAGTATCACAGCGAGTGAGTGAGTAACAGTGAGTGCAGAAAGTGAGATTCCAGAGTGAACTACCGTGCCGCGACGATCCAGAACCTTTTATTAATCAACATCACTGGTCCGCAGCAAATAGTAAGTTGTAACAATCCGTCTCTTTTTTCCTGAAAGGATAGCTACGCCGGGTGACAGGTAAAATAAAGAATTCAGAGTGCGATGTGATTTTAATTTCAATCAAATTATAGATTTATTAGTATTCAAAGACTTTAAGTACAATATAATAGAAGAGACACGTAGTAAGCTATATATGATAAAAAAAATGACCAATAATAGAATAGACAAAAGAACTAGGTATTAACGCTTTAGTACAAATATGTTTTGTAAAAGAAGTAGTCGCGTGAATGAGTCGCGTGAGTTTCGGCGCGTGTTGTTTGCGCTGCTCGGCGGGCAATTTGATAGGAATTCATGTGCGCGGATTTTTTATACTTTTCTTAGCCGCTGGTTCGCGTTTCGGGAATTCGTTTTCGAGCTATCGCTGTCTCCGACCGAGAGAGAGCCGTTCTTGAATGAGAAAACGGAATGGATGTTGACGCTCTGCTGCCGAGACACCCGACAGAGAGAGTAATTCTCCCCGAAGAAGAGCGGGATCGGTGAGGCCGAACAGTCGTCGAGACACTCGACCGAGGCGGCTTATGCCCCTTAGCTTCTCGGGTCTCAGCTCGAAAGGCTCGCAGGCTCTCTCTACTTTCTGGCGGTCCTAAGACCCCGTTTTATACCCGCAATCTACCCCCGGCTTGATAACGCAATCGGCCGGTAATCCCCGCTCCGTGGAGCGGGGAGGGTGCCGCGTGGATAGTGGGACGGCGAGTTTTGTGGTACGGTACGGCGCGCGGTGCGGGATTGCCTCGCTGTCTTGCGGCGTGGGAGCGTACCGCGCGGTGCGGGGAAATGTATGCCGTTTCGAGGCAAGTTTTATATTTTATTCGGGCGTTAAAACGCCGTTTTTGTGCCGGGGCGGTTGGTCGGTCCCGGCAGTAACAATACAAAATATGCGTATCGTTACAACGTCCACATTGTAATTATTTTCATTCGAAGGTTCTATTGTTTGCGTACTTACCTCCCGACTTTGCGACTAATTTTCGGAGAAATCGAGAAAACGGTTAAAATAAACAAATACATAGACACGCTCAAAAATTCGGTTTAATCGGAAGGGCTACTCGCGGTATATAGCTGTCTCGGCAGTGTTCACAGTTTTGGCTTCTTTACAGCATGCTAAAGCGGTGGAAGGGATGCGCACAACAGCAGCAAATTCTACCTGCATAAACTCGCTGCTGTTGTGCGCATCCCTTCCACCGCTTAAGCATGCTGTAAGGAAGCTAAAACTGTGAACACTGCGTTTCGGGTGGCGTCCGACTTATCGGAACGGCTACTCGTGGTATATAGCCGTCTCGGGTGGCGTCCAAACTATTTTTTTTTCTCCCTAAATCACGGAAACAAACAAAGCCCGCTTATCTCCAAATATCAGTCGTAGAATCATGACACACATTCAAATTTATTCCTATCATTAAATCTATCGGAACCTAAGAAATGAAACAAAACCGAAGTTGTCAACTGACATAAGGAATCACATTTCTAAAATGATTTAAAGTGCGTAAACATGGGTTAAAGAGGCTGGTTGCACTAAACAACTCGTATTTCCCCTCTCTCTCACACTTGCACTTTAGCTTATAGATTACTTTATACGAAACGATTATGCGCTCCGTCATTGTATTAGTTTCAACACACCTGTCTGTTAGTAATTTGCTAAGATTTTGTTTTTTTTTTTTTTATAAATATAATTACTTTATAATGTGTGGAATCGAACTGAAGAATTATTCTTTGTTATCCTTCTCTCCGTACTACTCACTCTCACTTCCTTGTTAAAATCGCTAGGTCCCGTTCTTGGTAAATGAGATTTGCGTCTCAGACCTAAAAAGGGACCAACGAGCGAGTGTTCGTTAGACAGAGTAAGATCGGCGTACGCTGTTGACCTGTCGACGAATATAAACAAACTTTCTCGACTCTCTCACAGCGGGACTTCCGTGTCCACTGTAAAGAGAGATATAAAAAACGACGCGCTTACTGTTGCGTTTTACCACAGCCCAACCGTATCCATGGGCCAGGACGTAACATTTGAGAAGAACAAAAATAATATATCGAGACTCGAACCAGCGTTGACATTAACCTAGTACGCTACTGCTATGCTACGCGCTCTTCGATTAAACGATCTATTTAATATCCTTATAAAGTAACTCAAAATTTTCAAATTCGATTTTCTCGCGAATGTTTGAGTAGTGTGTTTTATTACTTTACCCTGCAATACTCCACATAGTCATCTATCGATTTTATAAATTTTGTCCAAATCGGATTGGTATAATCCGATATGATTGATACAACGTCGCGACCTCCTCTTGTAAGTAAACATTGCGACACTTTTTGTGTCTAAGTGAACAGTGTGACACTTTTTGTGTTTAATTGAACAGTGTGACACTTTTGGTGTCCAATTGAACAGTGTGACACTTTTGGTGTCTAATGGAACAGTGTAACAGTTTCTGTGTCTAATTGAACAGTATGCAACTTTCTGTGTCCAAACGAACAGTGTCTAAATGAATAATGTCTAAATAAACGGTGCGCAATTGAACAATGTCTAAATGAACGGTGCGCAATTGCACGGTGTCTAATTGAACTGTGTTTAAAAGTTTATGTTTATTTGCACCGTGTCCAATTGAACGGTGTCTAAGTGAAGGCCACTCGAAAGGCGAAGCCTGTCTCCTGCATGGGGAGACGAAGCCCTCCTGCCTTCACGCTTCCAACACAAACATAAGACGTGAATGTTTCTTCTGAATATTTACATTCTTTACCAACTTCACTGTTTATTTCTTTTCATACCTATAAATTGAACGTACTTGTAATATTTTCTTTGTAATTCCTCTATAAAAACATGCACATTTAAGTGTATATAAACAGTATACGTAGACTCAATATAACTTTTTAAGAATAACTTTTTAATAAAGAGCGACGGTCTTTCAATTTTTACTCAGAGACATGTCCTTGACAACAAATGTCAAGATCAAAGTCATGGGGGCTAGGTCTGTTTTTGTAGACATTTACCGCTGTTCTCTGTACACTGTAAAACAAACCTACACAAAAACCTACACAAATACCGTTGAGCGGCTTGCACAACGCAAAATACAATTTTATTTAATATCTCTTCTGTAAATCGTCATAGACAAAAATTGTTCAAACAAAAGTTGCATGATTTGGAGAGAGACTCATGATGAAAATACGGACGTGACTTTGAGTGACCTTTTTAAGGTGAAAGTCACCTAAAAAATTTTTATAATACAATAAAATTGTATTTAACACAAAATAATATTAATCAATATGACAAGAATCAACATTGAATGGCGCAATGTGCAAAAGAATATCGAGTGCATTCGCGTGCGCTACAAACAATTAAACAATTTAACGAGCTGCTCTTCCTAAAATAGTGAGAAACGCGAGCTCACCGCCTCCTGTGCCGGCTGGAAATTCATACTTGTGACGTGACACAAAAAGTATCACACGTAACGAGGACCATAGTATGTTTCCTTTAATATTCTACCGTGCCTCTTGATTAATTGTAATTCATTAATATTCAATAATTGATAATACTGTTTTTCAAGAAATTACACTTTTGCAATGTACACAGCGCGTCACTGAATCGCGGAATAGGCGCGGAGATCGGAGGGCAAGCGGGCCATATGATTCGTACGGCGCTTGTTAGCGAGCAACCGCCCCGCTTGCCCTCCGATCCCGCGCCTATTCCGTGATTCAGTGACGCGCTGTGTATAATTATTGCAAAAATATTTTACATTAAAATAATACTAATAATTATTATAAAAAGAACTCGATATAATTGAGAATCATTAGACACAACACAACACTTTTATTGTAGAATATCTCAAAATTAGGTCGATACGTACAACAGATTAATCAATAAACATATTCACCAAGAACATTTATATAGATCTTTTCTTGTGGGCTCTTCTTTCTATATTTTTATTGGTTCTTCTTTCTATATTATTAAAAGCTTAACACGTTAAGCGAGATGTCAGTCCATGGGAACCATAGAGCTTATACTCATGGAGAGGCCCTGCGACCGCAAGGAGGATCGACAAAGAGAGATATATTTTTCTGTTTCAACTGTGGCCACTTCTTATAGAAGAGAATAACAGAGAACATGGAGTGGAGGAGCCACAGTTGAGACAAAATATATCGAAATATATCTCTCTTTGTCGATCCTCCCGGCGGAGCCCTCTCTATGGTTAGCATATAGGCAGGGCATCTCCATGAGTATAAGCTCTATGATGGAAACTGACAGTGAACTTTCCGTTCAGGCGGCGTCAGTCCTTGGGGACTGACAGTGAACTTTCTGCTATTTCCCCACTCTGTAACTCAATTCTCGTCGAGTGGTCGCCGCCGCGTCGGCACGCCGCACAGTGGGGCCGTTTGCGCCAAATGCGGTAAAAAACATTTTATGGAATTAGATATTTATGTCTTATTTTTTTATTTTATACACTTCGAATATGTATTTTAATTCTTTTTCTTCTTTCTTAATACAATTCCATCAACAAAATTGCTTTTTTTTCGAGCTTTTATTTAATTTTTGTTTTTGTAAATATCACATCAATAGA
>NW_018022816.1:13859-18098 GCF_002006095.1 Pseudomyrmex gracilis | reverse complement strand
TAGATTTCGATTTGTGTGAAATGTCAAAAACTCATGTGGAATGTTTCAAAATAAAAAATATTTAATGTAAAAAAACTTGGCGCGGCTGCACTTTGTCTTTAGTTTTTGGTGCGCTTTTTGGTATGCTTTTGACTCATAGTAATTCCATCCGATGAAACAATGTAACCTAAATATTCTATCTTTTTTTTAAGGAAAAGACACTTCTTATAGTTTAATACAAAATTGTATTTTTTCAACAAATATAATACTTCATTCAACGTCTCAAGATTTTTGTCGACTGTTTTTGAGGCTATTAGTATGTCGTCTATGTATACTAAAACTTCATCTTGAATAATCAACGGCTGTAGGATTTGCACTAAACGCTTTTGGAACTCGGCCGGTGCCTCACAATATCCACAAGAAAGACGTTTGTATTCATATTGACCATCCGGTGTCGCAAAAGAAAAATATTTCGTATCTTCCGGATGTATTTTAATCTGGTGGAAACCATCTCTCAAATCAAGCAAGGTGAATACACTTTTATTACCTAATCGCGCAAGACAATCCTCTATCAACGGAAACGGATACTTTTGTTTGATTACTCTAGAATTGAGCGGTCGCAGATCTACGCACAAACGTGTTGACCCGTCTTTCTTTCGTACCGGAACCACTCTGGCACAGTACGGTGAGGTGCTAGGTTGAATAATATCACGAGCCAATAGATCATCGATTATGCTCCGGATCTGCTGTCGCTCGGCCCACGCAAAGCGTCGCGGTGCATGCGCATAAGTTGTATTATCTTTTAAATTTATTTTAACGCAATAATTTTCATCGATTCTTTCGACAATCGACAAGCTTTCAATTTCAGATAATAGTTTCTTTAATTTATTTTTACAATGCTTATCAAAATCAATTTGTAAGTCTTCTAATATATTTTCAAAATTATTCGCAGTTCCGCAAACTACATCGAAATCAGTCGGCGCAGGCCAATCNTCTTTTCCATTTGTATCNAGTCGNTTAATATTNTCNATCATACCNGTCGCCGGTTTATACAAAACAGAAATTCCNCNCGAATCAAGAAAATCACGACCAAAAATCAAATCNNATTTCAACGCGTTATTATTCAAAACACACANCTCNACATTAGCTTCCAAACACGGTATTTGTTCCAACCGCAAGGTCGTGTCAAATCTGCCTAATATTTTGATCGGTGTATTATTNAAGGCAACATATTCCTTCGNTANGGGCAAAAGCNAACACAAANATCTGTTATNNAACTTTTNNACAACACCNAGTTGAACAAAGGAAATAGGACTGCCTGTGTCGACAATCGCCGACAAACAAGTTTTTCTACCATCAAATTCGATAACGTTTACAATAGAGCCGGTAATAACAAGGTTCTTACCAGTATCGCCGTTTGACTTTACATACGCAACAACAGCCGAATTTGAATTTTCCTAGACCGATGAAACCGTTGATACTGCGGACTGCTTCTGAGCTGACTCCGTCTTCTTCAACAATTTCGGGCACTCGGACTTCTTGTGGCCTTTCTCTTTGCAGTAGAAGCACGTGATCTCTGTCTCCTCACAGTCTTTCACCGTGTGCCCCTTTTTTCCACAAGACCGGCATATCACCTCCTTAGATTTGGGCCCTTTCGGATGAGAAACATTTTTCTTCTCTAAATCACTCACTCCCATTGTTATTCGCCTCATCTTGTCTAAGAAGGTTTCAACCGACGACACTGACATGGATAACGCAGTAGCTCGTAAAGAACTTTTTAAAATTCCACCAATGAGCAAATTTATTGCGTCAACCTCTGGCAAATCGAGCTGGTGTATCAGTGCTAACTTCTCAATAGCACACTGATCAAAAGTTTCACTTGTATGATTCCATTTTCTCGCTTCTATATTCTGCATTGCAGCATGAAATGGAATTTTCCGATCGAACATGTCGATTAAACGCTGCTTCAAGTTGCTCCACGACTCCAGCACAGAACCAGACTGAAATTCAAACCATGTTCGAGCCGCTTTTGTCAATTTATTCGTTGCGGCGAGCAACACCACGTCATCCGACGCACCATGCACTTCTGCCACCTTGTCCACCCGTTGCACAAACGCACATTTTCGCGATCGGATCCACCAAAATCCGAAATTTGTGATGCCAACAGAGTGACCGCATTAGCTGGAGAAGCTGCACTTATGATTGTTTGACGAAGCACCACCGCATTCACGGCACCCGTCGGATCCGCTGCCGCACTTCCATCCGTCACTGCTCTTGCAGCCGGGAACGAATCTATTCTGCCTAAATTCTGCAGCATATCCATAATCACCTGCTTCTGCCTCAGTGATTTATTTAATGCCTCCATCATTTGAGCAGAAGACATCATTGGCTGATCGGTCGATTCTTCTAAAGATTGAGCGCTCCTTCCAGCTTGAGAAGGCTCCAAACGCGCCGCCGTCGTCACTTGTTCCTGCTGAACTTCTAATACTATCGTTCGATGCATATGCGATACGATCGCTTCTAATTGCCTAGCGTGCGTGTTGTGCACCGGCACATTCAATTTAACTGCTTCTCTTTGCAGCTGCTCCAGAGTCCTCAACTTCAACTTGTCTCGTTCCATTTGTAAGCGATGTTGCTGTGCACGTGTTAATACCATAAGCGAAGTAGTATCGTCTCAATTAATAAATAACACTAAGATTATTGCACTCCGTTGAATCCCACTTCTGAACTGAAAATTATATTTGTAGGAGGAGCAGGTATTCCAAGGACGCGAGGAACAACAGGTAAGTACTCAGAGTAAATTATTTTTTAGACAGTAAATTTAAGAAAAGAACACTGTATTTAACTATTGCTTTTACATATAACTGTTTCTTAACACGTTCCGTGCCAAGCCATTTTTGCCTGACTTGTCGTTCAGGCCATTTGATATTTTGACTAAAAATCGCTATATTATCACACAATATTTCATTATATCATTAATACATAAGTAGTTCTTTTGTTTAAAGCAGTTATCACATCGTGTACCACCGGTGGTACACGTGGCGCTGCGATCAGTTCGAGTGCAAAAGTCAGTCACTTCGAAACTTTTCGGTTAGTAAAAAACCTACTGCACTCGAATTTGTTAAAAAAAAACGAAAGAAATCAAATAAATTATTTAACAAAAGAAGGAGTAGGTAAATATACGGAGATAACATTTTTTGTTACTATGAGGATGAAAACAACAACTCGTCTCCTGAAACTGCGACACACTCTAAAAAACGACACGAAATTAAAGAGAAAGAGGGCAAAGCGAGGACAGCTAGACAACGTTGCATTTCTTCCTATAAAAAAAGTTTAAAAAAATTCGGTACTGAAGTAGCAAGAAAAAAAAACTATAAGAGTAATAACGTTTTGCAGCGATTGCCCGAGAAAGCTGTCTTTATGCCTCCCTTGCTTCAACGAAATGCACCATTACATGTAATTATTAATTATTGTATATATAACAATTAAATAAACTTATGTGTTTTGCTCTATACTGCATCTTGTATAATGCTTCATTTTTTAGTTAGAAATATAGTTAACAGAATTATATTTGTAATAAAATATATATTTTCAGCGCATTAAATAAATATGACTGCGTGTACCACCGGTGGTACACGTGGCCTGACGATCAAGTTTACCGTGTACCACCGGTGGTACACGTGGCACGGAACGTGTTAAATGATGAACAACGATACCGCACTTATGATAGTTCTCGACAATAATCTTTCTTTTTAACGAGCAGTTTAATTCAGAGTAATTCGACCGATCTGTTATATTGCCAAAAAGCGACTGCCTCTTCCAGCTCTCAAGCGAGCGGCGCTGGCCCTCGATTTCCCTTTGCTGTGGAAACGCACGTGTCTCCGGCGTGATAAGCATATGATCGCATATGATCGCATTCGAAGGACAAGCCCTCGACTCGATTTGTACATTTAGATATATATATACGATATTACATGTCTTATAAATTCTTACAATATTAGCATTATTTGTATTAGTTCTCGGTTTACTTTTGTATATATATATATTAAATATCTTCACAGTATACTACGCGCTATAGTTTCTGCGAACCCACCTATACGGGCGACCGCGTGCGATAGTACCGACGACGCGCCTATAGCGACACGGAGCAGACACGCGATTATCATCCGGCAGGTGCATGCCGCGGCGCGCAAACACCCGCGTTCCACACGCCGACTCCGGACGGACCGTAGGCCGCTCCGGGGTATAAAAGCCGGCCNA
>NW_018022816.1:10748-13848 GCF_002006095.1 Pseudomyrmex gracilis | reverse complement strand
AGGACCTATTNCTTTCCCGGCGNTCGAGNAGCTGACTCGAAAGCCATTCCTATCCTGCTACCGCTCCGAGGTGTTGACTCGGAAATACCGCTTCCGATTGTTCCCCCCGAGGTGTTGACTTGGGAGACCGACTTCCGGCAATCCGAGGCGCTGACTCGGCTACCATTTCCGATTATCCCCCCGAGGTGTTGACTCGGGAGATACCGCTACCGATTATTCCCTCCCGAGGTGTTGACTCGGGAGATACCGACTTCTTGCAATCCGAGGTGCTGACTCGGCCGCCACTTCCGATTATCCCTCCGAGGTGTTGACTCGGGAGATACCGCTACCGAATATTCCCCCCGAGGTGTTGACTTGGGAGATACCATTTCCGATTATTCCTCCCCCCGAGGTGTTGACTCGAGAGACCGATTTCCGGCAATCCGAGGTGTTGACTCGGCCGCCATTACCGACCGTTCCCGTCGAGGTGCTGACTCGGCCGCCATACCGATTCCCGTTGAGGGATTCTCGACTTCCGGCGCTCCGGCGCACAAACGGCCGTTGTAACCGCCACATCGACAAACAGTCGTTCTCACGACTAATCTATATATATAAGGCCCTTGTAAATACATGTCCCGAATTAGACTTAAGTTATTACCGCGCCGCCGCACCGAACGCGTTAATTAAAACCGCGCGTAAAATGTTCCGTAAGAATTCCGCCGACCGCACTAGATTAATAAATCAACGCCGCGGAATCAAACACTCTGTAAACCTATAGACAAGATCTCCGCCGGGAAATTAGTTCGTAATCAACCGACAGCGGATTTAAACCTTTGTAAATACAGATATAAGTTGAATAAATAACCACGTACATTACAGCATAAACCCGGAGTAAGTGTCGCAATTTCTCGCCTTCCCCTTCTCCGAACCTTGGCACCGACCGAGCTGTCCGGCAGGCGGAAGGCCGGGCGAAGCCGAAGAAATCGGCTCCGTTACAACGTGCTCTGTGTCGTCTACCGGGTGTCGGCTTAACGCATCGGCGTTTGCGTTTGCTTTCCCTTTCTTGTGTACGATTTTGTAGTCGTACTCTTCCAGTTTTAATCTCCACCGTATTAATCTCGAACCGGGGTCTTTTACATTAAATAGCCACACGAGAGCTTTGTGGTCCGTTATTATTTTAAATTTTGTACCATATAAGTACGGTCGAAAGTGATTAACGGCCCATACTATCGCTAATAATTCTTTTTCAGTTGTATTATAATTTCGTTCCGCCTTGTTTAGTACGTGACTCGCGTACGCGATGGGCTTATCTCCTCCCGCGTTGCTTTGCGATAAGACCGCTCCAACCGCGTAACCTGACACGTCTGTCGTGACGATAAACTCGCGGTTGAAATCGGGATACGCTAATAGGTGCCGTAATCAATTTTTCCTTTAAAATTTTGAACGCTTTTTGCTGTTCCGCGCCCCACGCGAACTTTGCTTTCTTACGCGTTAATTGTGTCAATGGTTTCGCTATTTTTGAAAATTACTCAATAAATTTGCGGTAATATCCGGCCAAACCAATAAATGCTTGCACGTCTTTTAATTTTTTTGGTAGTGGAAAATTTTTTACCGCGTCTATCTTGGACGGGTCAGGTAGAATGCCGTTTTTCGTTATGATGTGCCCTAAATACGTGACTTCTTTTCTTAGAAATTTGCATTTATCGGGTTTTAACTTTAACTTATTTTTTCTTAATTGTTTTAATACTTGTTTTAACCGGCTATTGTGTTCTTTTAAATTTGCCCCGTAAATCACGATGTCGTCTAAGTAGACGAAACACTTTACCCCTTGCATCCCTACCAGTACCGTGTTCATTAATCTTTGGAACATGGCGGGTACATTTTTTAATCCGAATAGCATTCGGTTATATTCGAAATGCCCATACGACGTAGAAAATGCCGTTTTTTGCTTATCTTTTTCTTCCATAGGTATCTGATGATACCCCGAGGCAAGATCTAGTGTGGAAAAATATTTTGCATTTCCTAGTATATCAGTGATCTAGTATATCAGTTATATTAGGAAGTGGGAATGTGTCTCCTACGGTGACGTCATTCAGTTTGCGGAAATCGATTACGACGCGTAACTTTCGTACTCCGGACGCGTCTAGTTTTTTCGGTACTACTAATAGTGGCGCGTTCCACTGACTCGTGCTATGTCTAATGAAACTGTTTTTTAACATTTCATTTATCTGTTTATCTACCTCTTGCTTGTGTTTGTCAGGTAGTCTATATGGTCGTACGTTTATCGGTCTGCAGTCCGTCTTCGTTGGTATGTAATGCGATACCGCGTTGGTGCAGGTCAGTGTCTCTCCCGGGAGATAAAATACGGTGCTATATTCTTCACAAATTTTTTTTAAACTTTTTTTTTCTTCTTGATTTAAGTGTTGCATGCGTAATGAGGCTTTTACTATTTCCTGTCGCTCTATTTCGGATTTTTCTATCTCTACCTTGGCGACCTGTGCCATCGCTTTTTGCGTATCTAACTGCAATTTTTCTAGCGTTACATGTGGCATTCGCATTTTCGGCTGCCTCTTTGCGTTTCGACAATCGGTACGCTCACTAGGTCTAAACTTGCATGGTTCGTGTCTACCGCTGTCACATGAAGCTCTGCTGCTTCTATTGTTTTATTTTTTCTTCTGTGGTCGCATTCTTTATCACTACTTAAAGAATCACGATCTTTGCACGTATTTACATTGCTTTTATCGTGCTTAACAAACTTTTTCTCCTTTTCTCTTGGCTTCTTTTCACTTTTATTTTTTCCGTTGAGCAAAAAGCACTCATCTCTTTTGTGCCCCGTCTTTTTACAGTAATTGCAATAATTTTCCGTAGCATTTATCCGTCGCTCTTCTGGTTTCGGTAAATTGTTTCGACTTGAGCGACACTCTCGCCCGTAATGCCCTGTTTTCCCGCATTTGTAACAGTTATGGTTTCTGTTAGTAGTTCGTGGTTTTGGCGATACTCTACAGGGTCCGCCACTTAAATCCGGACAAATTTGAATTTAACATTCCCATCATATTAGAATGCAGCAGTAGGTGCCATATGACCTAAAGATAGGTTAGAGACGTCGATAAGACATTAATAA
>NW_018022816.1:8785-10098 GCF_002006095.1 Pseudomyrmex gracilis | reverse complement strand
CGAGGCGCAGGGCGGATACATTGAGTAAAATGTCTCAGAAAAGATCCCTTAACCCAGCTATAAAGCAGTCTATTTATGTTTTTTCATATTTTCTGTAATAAACAACTTTTTCGAGAAAAAAATTTTTGTCCGGATTTAAGTGGCGGACCCTGTATTTTTGTTTGTTCCCGCGGCTTTTTCTTCCGCGACTGCTCCCGCTATTGCTTCTTGGAGCGTATTGTAATTGCGTGATCTTATTATTAATTTAAGGTCATCTTTTAGCCCAATTTGGAAATGATGCAAGGCTTGTTTCTTGATCGTTTCCAAGATAATTCTCTTTTGTTTATTGGTCCGCGCTTTTCCTTCGATCATGGATTCCTAAAGCTCCATGGCAAGTTGGTTTACGCGTTGTCCAAACGTTAACGCGTTTTCCCCCGTTTTCTGCTTTAGAGAACTGAACTCAATTTGTAGCTCCGTCGTGCCTTTTTTAGCAGAGTATGTTGCTTCTAACTCATTTTTTAGTTGTTTGAAACTATGAATACCTCGCGTTTTAAAGTCCAGCAAGGCCTGTCCCCTTAGTTTGGTGCACAATATTGCTTCTAATAGCGTTCTTTCGTTTACCGGGGTAATATTTTTTATCGCGTAAGTACACGCACTTAAAAATTCGCGTAACTGCGTCTGCGTCTTGCCATCAAATATTGGTATCATTGCACGCGCTTCTTTCAACAACATGTAATCACTCAAGTGCGCCGTTTGATTTCTCACGTCCGCCGCCGTCCGTCCGTACGTCACGTCCAGCGCGCTATCGCGTTCTCGTGTTATCTCGTCGGCTCTTGTGCGACGTCTTAGCGGTTCGTCGTCCTCAAACAACTGTGAGGTACGACGCCGAACTACTTGCCGCTTCAGACTTTGCACCTCAGTTTGCAATTCTCGAAAGGCCTGCATCAACTCGCGCATAAACAAAGTATTTGAAGAGTCATCGGGGTTTCTACTTGCCTCCGTGACCTCGCCCGCGGGTTTGTTCGAGCCCGCTGAACCTTGAAGGGATTGTTTACCTCCTAATTCATTACGCATTTGGTCTATCTCTCTGTCCACGTCAGCTTATGTCTGATGTACTCTTTCAAGTCGTTTGTCCAACGAGTCGGTTGGCGCGTGAGCCATTTCCATTTTCTTTGGATCGAATACACTACTATTGTATGAGGTTAACAAAAATTCTCCGCGTTCGGACACGTCACTCGGGGGGGGCGGGTTCCGTTTGACCACAGTACGATTCGACACCGCTCGATTCGACACAGATTTATTCGACACCAAATTATTCGACACCGTACGATTCG
>NW_018022816.1:0-8294 GCF_002006095.1 Pseudomyrmex gracilis | reverse complement strand
GTGTCGAATAAATCTGTGTCGAATCGAGCGGTGTCGAATCGTACTGTGGTCAATAGAGTATCACCCCACTCGGGGTCCTACTAACGTAAGGCCGTTGTCTTTTTGTTATAGTCGTCACTTGTGGTAACAAACTCTCATCCACGTCGAACGCAAACTTGCGGTCTACAGTGATATTCCCCGGTACTTCGTTCTCGCCTGTATTATCACCCTCGCTCTCAAATTTGATCGCTAGATTTTATCTAATTCGACTTGTTCTCTCGAGATCGCGAGATGTTCTACATCGGCACAGATCGCTTTGCGTTTCTCGGGTCTTTATCAGTTGTAACGTTTGTTTCGCCGGTTTGGAATGAAGCCACGAGTTATTTCTAGTCGCACCCGGTACGTTAGAACTAGGCAGACCTAATCTAGACTCGCTAACTCTCACCGGTGTTACGTTGTTCGCTGTAGCCGTCGCTAACTGTTCTCTAGGTTTGCTCATAAAAGAAAATTACTTTCGACTTACATTAACAGTCGCATTTTTGCCTTACGCCACTGCACGCTATCGATGTCGCCGACCGTCCTCGCCGCCGTTGACGCGCTACTCCCTCGCCACGCTGCTTCTCCCGGCTGCTCGTTTTTCGTTGGTCGTTTGGTCCTCGTCGGCCGCTTGCATTTCGTCGGCCGCTCGCTCTCTGGTGGTCGCTCGTTTTCCGTCGCTCGGACGTTCTCCGTCGGCCGCTCGCTCTCGCTTGCTTGCCGCTAGGTTCGTTTCTTGCTGGCAGCGTCCAGCTAAATTCAACGTTCCGGATCCTACCAAGGTCCTAATCTTTGAGACCAATCCTCCTGCTTCTCCGCGACTTCTGTCGCTTTTTAATTATTTTTTTACAAGCACTTGGTTTGTGCGCTGTCGTTTTCTTCAGCCGCTCGGGCTTATTGCTGAGTCGGAGTTATCTCGCTCTCGCTCAGTTACTCGAGAGTGCCTTCCTTGTGTGCTCCTCTCTTTTCTTGTGTTGTCTTACGCCTTCTATTGCTGTCTGTAGTTGAGATAGGTCAGTTAGCTTACAGCTTATTTAATTTTTCTTGAGAATCGTCCGTTCCTTTTTTACTTCTATTCTTCTTATTAACAGAAAAAATTTTTATTTTCTTTCTGTTGCAGACACTTGGATACTCTTCTTGGCGGTCTTCACGCAGCATCCCACCGCTGCAACCAAGTTGTCACCCCGTGGGATTCACTGGATGCCGCAAGAAGAGGGACCGTCGGGAAGGGTTACAATCCATTAAATAAAACAGCTTTGTTGCCACAACTGTTAATTTTTATATTCAGTTTTTGTTACTTATATTTTGATCGCGTAAAATATATGGCTTTTATTCTAAGTTGATGTTCACTTATTTCACCCGCGATGTCACACGCGGCGCGGAGTCGGACGAACGACGCTCTGTCTAGCAGAACCTCCGGCGGCAACACTACTCGGGACAATTCTACTTGTTTCCGCCCGGACACCGGCTTATATCCCCGAGTCAATCACTCTGTGATTGGCCGAGGAAAACCAGGCGACATCCGGCCTTCAAAAAGTGCAATGCAAACCCTTGCATCTTTTTGGCTGCACGTGCGACCTTCGACCGGTGCGTCCTTGTGCACGCGGTCGCATATCGCCCCGCGACTTGTGACTGGACATCCGTGCCGGATTCCAGTCCTCCGTTTAAAGTACACTAAATCCAGTAACCAACCCCCGAATTTAGCCGATATTGCTTATTATATAATATGTAACACATGACTTAATATATACATAACATATACCTTATAACAGACTAATCCCGGTCACAACCTTATTTTTTTTTTAATCCAGGGAAAATGCATTACGCACATTCTATCCCACCGTGGTGGGATGGGGTAGTGTTGGACTCCCCCCACCACAGCTCATCTTGGCGGGGAATACCCACTAAAAGTCCTGGGACGGCCGTCTTCTGCCCATTGAGGTGCACCCCGGTACTACCTTACTGGCATGACCACGAGGTGCACCGGTAGGCTGGGGGCCTTAACTAGGCCCCATTCCTTGGAAAAAGGAACTAGTTTCTCCACAATGGAGGAAAGGGGCCGTAACCCCTCCTCCGTCTTCTGCGGGCCGAGTGCAATGAGAGGGTTGAACCTCCCCTCGGATCCAAGTCAAACTCCGAAGCGGACTTGCCCCCTTACTTAATAATGTTGACCTCCCTCAGACACGAGGGAGGCCCTCTTCCCACACACCGCCGTCACCGCTGAACCAAGACCCAACTAGGACTTGGAGCAACGGGGACCGGGCTTCGCCTTTTTGGATTTTGTGTGCCCCAGAAGGGCAGCTAAGGCCAGTCCCGCCTGGGCATTCTTCGACTCGGTGGGTGCCGCCTTGAGCACCGACGATGACACCGCCGGGGCTGGGGTCGGCTCCTTGGAATCGGAAGAACCAGATCTCCCGAAACCAGAAGGAGCCGGAGCCCCACCCTTCAACAACGGAGGGGAAGCTGGAGAATCCATCCCGTGGAGCATGGAGTGGACGAAGCCCTAAGGGGTTCAGTCTCCACCCTCTCCTTGGCCGAATCAGGAGGCCTCCCTCTCAAGAGAAAGTACTTCGGCCAACCGCCTCTTCTCCTGCCCGGCGACACCCTGTGCCATTTGCGACGGTCTCGCGAACGTCGTCGCTAAGCCGCTGACTCGGGCAGGTGGGGGCTGGCACAAAGGCCCCTCCAACACTTAGCGGGCTTTTCGGTCCAGGTCCGCACACAACGGACACCGCGGCTTCGCCGCCGTGCACTGCCGCAAGACATGTCCCTCCAGACCGCATCAGAAGCAAACTCCCGAGCGGTCCTTCTCGGACAGTGCTGCCAGAAATGGCCCGCACTTGCGCATGCGCAGAGTTTGAAGAGCCAGTAAAGTATCTGTCCGTTCGTGAAACTGGTGTCCTTAGTCGTTCCAAAAAATTAAAATTATAAGTATATAGAAAGTAGACATATCTCTTGCATGCAACAATATTATTTGCGTAAATAAAATATAACATAAGAATAGGTGTTGAAATAATTTTTAAGGCAAAAACCATTTCTCATAACTAAAAAATAAATAATTTATTCGGCGGGCAACTATAAATACCAAGCTTCTTTAGCAAAGGTAAGGGAAACCTGCCAAAAACCTTACCAGTATTCATAAAACAAAACATTGTACAAAAAATAAAATTATGTAAAAAGACATAATTACATAAAAGTAATTTGTAACAAAAGTAATCTAACAAACTCGATATAAAACAAAATTAATAATAAAGATAGCCACATTATATAAAATAAACAATAATTATAATCTAAACAAACATAACATCTATAATATTATTAATCTATGTAAAATAAAACAATATTTTCTTAACTATTTATTAACAATATGAAGCTATCTCGATGACTAGTGTAATTACAAAAATTAAAATAAAGAAAAAATAAAGTTATGTAACTAAGTTCTGATGACTAGGATGATGACTANAGCATCATAAGTCTAAAACTATAAACTTTTTACAATAATTAATACAATAATATTATTTACTAATTGAGCCATAGAACGCGGACTTTCCCCTCCATGTTTTCTTTTCGTATCTTCTTACTTTTGCATTTACTTTATTTCTATTTTCCCGCGTAGGATTCCCCGCACTTCTGTTGTGTTGTGACCGGGGTTAGGCTAAATTGGATCGAGTACTCACGGTCAATGGGCTATCTGCCACGATCGCCAGGTGTTTTATCCATCCAAACACCAAGGTAATGTTATCTTCTTTTGTTTCAGAAACAGTCTACGCCTTCCAGGGTATCTCAGGACGCCGTCCGGATTCCAGGTAAGTATGGTAGGTGTCTTTGTTCACGTGATAACAATAACTACACAATAGTTTGTATTTTAGAACTATAAAAAGTCGTATCTTTATTTCCAGATATCACTGCGTCTTACAATAAAATAAACACGAGCAGTACAAACTTGGTTATATGCGCGCATCATGAGAAAACGATTCTCACGCTACGGCAGCTTGTTACTAATTAACTCGGTTCTCTCCGCGGCTTGTCCGTGCAGGCTCGCTATCCCCACTCCTCTGTGTATGTGTGCCTAAAGCGTGTTCTTAGTGTACGGTTTCTACATGGGTGTGATGTGTGTGTGATGTATGTGTGCATGGTGCATGATTTTGTTCTTAAGAACATATGTTTGGCATGAGTGAGGTGTTTGTGTGTGTAGTCTATGTGAGTGATGCCTGTCTGTGTTCCTTAATGAACGCATGTGTGTGCGTTATGGTGTGCAGATTGTATGTGTGTGTATGGTGTATGGACAAACTACTAAGAACGTATGTTTGGTGGGAGTGGTATGTGGGTATGTGTGTTATCCGTGTGGATGTGACATGAGTGAGTTCCTTAGGGAACGAGTGTGCTTGTGTTGTGATGTTCGTGCTTAGTGGGTGCTTGTGGTGTATGAGTGTGCCGTTAAGAACGTATGTTTGGTGCGAGTAATGTGCGGGAATGTGTGTTGTTCGTGTGAGTGTGGGATGAAAAGATTCCGTAACGGAAATCTCCTGTGTGTATACAATGTGTGTGTTGCGAGTGTGTATGTGAGATATGTTTTGGCTCTTAAGAGTGTATAATAGGCGTGACTGTAATGTATGGATGTGTGTGTCGTCCAAGTGAGTGTGACATAAATACGTTCCTTAAAGAATGTGTGAGTTGTAATGCGCGTGGTGAGTGAATGCTAATGGTGTAAAGGCGTGCGCTTATGAATATGTGTTTGGTGTAGGTCATATGCGTATATGTGTGTAACACGTGTGTGCGTGGCGTAAGTGTATTCCTTAGTGAACGGGTATGTGTGTGTTGTGATGCGCCTGGTGTGTGTATGCGTGTGGCGTATGTATATGTGTTTAAGCATGTGTTTGGTGTGCACGATATGTGTGTTTAATTTGAGTGCCTATTTTGTGTGTTTAATGTCTGAAACTTTGTGTCCTCGCCGTTGGTGTATGTGCGTTGTGTCTTGTGTATATATTGTGTCTTAATGTAACAGGTTGTATAAGAGTGAGCATGAGGATTACGACTCTCTTTCTCCGTGTAACGTAACTAACTAAAAATCAAACGCTTGATCTGTTACTTCGATCGCTTAAATTTAACTTAACGTAACTTTGTATGCTTCTTTATGATTAAAGTACTCTTACGTAATGCTTTGTAAACATTACAGCTATCACTGTTAATATCGCTACTTACACATATCTATGCTTTATTGTTACTTATGTATTTTAAGTATATCACGTATATGCCTATATTTATATCATATATATGTTTGTCAAAACAGTATTTTAAAAAAAGATAATATTTGATTGTTAAAACTACAAACAAGAAAACGGTAACATATCAAAAAAAAAAAAATACAAAACGGTTAATAAACGAGTAATATGTTTAAGAGAATAATGCTTAATGACTAAAACTTAAAAGTTATATTCTAACGTCTCTAGGACGCCTTTTCGCTGTAACATCCTCCTGTGGTCTTCATCCCTTAAGAAAGTTGTCGCCGTCCGGTTCGTCTCCCGATCCTATCTCTGATTCCGGGGACAGAAACTCTGGGGAGTTCTCTTCTTGTGTCTTTTCGGAACGCCTTTCGGCCACGACGGCCATATCGTCCTTTTGTTGTTTGTCTTTTGTCTCTGGAATCTTCGTCACGTCTACCTTCTCCGACTCTATCGGGGTGTCAGGTGACAGTGTCAACTGGTCCCGGTGAACACGTAACGTTTTGACGCGCAAACCTCGCTTTGGGATCACACATTGTTACTATAGCTACACTACTGCGCGCTCAGCTTAAACGGGTGATACTCTATTGACCACAGTACGATTCGACACCGCTCGATTCGACACAGATTTATTCGACACCAAATTATTCGACACCGTACGATTCGACACNANATTATTCGACACCGTACGATTCGACACCAAATTATTCGACACCGTACGATTCGACACCGTACAATTCGACACAGTACATTTTCCGATATCATGTACATTTCAGAAAAATATTTATTTGCATCACATATTATAGTACACATGTTGGCGGGGGAGGGGCTNCGCCCCTCCNNCTGCACCCCTTCCCCAAAAAAAAACCTAACCTTGTCACCAGACCCCGAAGGCCCCACGCCGGATCTCGAAGTGCGTAGCGAAGGTTACTCGGAGCTGATCAAGGAAGCGGTGTTGAACGCCCAACTTGAACATGAGAAGAAGGAACTCCGAAGGGAAGCCAGTCATTGGGCAAAGCGCGTACTAGACGAGATTTTGGACAGCATCGAACCTCGAACAAGTGCCTGAAACAGAAAAAGGGATTTGTTGTGGTTAAGCAAAAACTTTAGTGTTAACTAGTACATATCTGAACAGTTTAGTAGGAATGACACTAGTTAAGAACACGTTGCGATCAAATGTTATGTAACAATAATAAAACAATCCTACGCAACAGGATCTATTGTTGGAACATGTTAGTTAGAGTTAAGATGTAAGTCATAACGTGAAAAAACCTTGTTAAAAGGTGTTATGCGAGGAAGGGAGCGGTAAGCCACTAGCAGGCTTGATTTTATGTTTTCCTTTTGTTTTTTATTTTATGTTTTGTTTCCTTACAGGACAACGTTAGTTTTAAGCGTTAACTACGTTCATAGTTTTGTTTTTGTTAAAGTCTGTCGTAGACTGGTTTTGATTAGTTAACGCGTAAGTTTTAGGTAGTGTAAGTAAAGCGTCACGGAGGCGATGTAAGCGAGATGCGGGTCTACTTAGATAGATAGATAGATAATTAGTAAAGCGGGGGGCTTCTGGAGTCCCTGCGTCACCTAAATCCATATCTAGATCTTCTGTGACTCCCACTAGTTGTTTACCGGACAAACTGCCTCAGCCCGGCATTTTCTGCCAGGCTACACAGGTGACCGATCTTGTGATTNTTCAGGTCCCCGGGCTCCATAAACATGGAGCCCAGGAATCTGAACCTTTTAAGTACCAGAGAAGGACAGCGGCATAAAATGTGCACGCTGTCCTCCCTGTCTGCACGGCAGAATCTGCAGTTCCTCCCCTCAGCCAGGCCCATATTGAACAAATGTGTCCTAAAAGCCCAGTGTCCGGTGAGAAGACCTACGCTCAATCTGAGTCTGTTTTTACTCATGGCCAACAGTTGATTAGTCCTGCTTGGCAGTGGTTGTGTCATCAAGAGTTTGGCCTGGCGACAGCCCTGCAAGNTTTCCCAGAATGCCCGGTGCTCTCGCTTCAGCCAATCCTCGATGAAATTTTTCCCTGTAACAAAGGGGTGCGGGTCTACTTAGTAAGTATGTAAAGTGATTTGAAACGTTGGTAGAGCTAAATTTTAAAAGTGACGAATAAGGTTGTCTGAGTACCTGGTTAAAGTCTGTTGGTTGCAACAAATCCAAATATCGCCAAAAGAGTCGCTATTTGAGATTTTCAAAATTTTTGCAAAAAGTCTACTTAAGGGAAAATTTTGTGTTTTTGTAAAGCGTGAACCTCGGTGGAGTCGAGCCATGCTAACATTTCCCCTTAAGCAGCGTTTTTGCGTAATTTGTTAACTTAACAAATTATGTGCGTGGAACCTTATTCGCCTGTTTGAACGGACCCTAGAAATGCCGGAATACTGGCTTAAGTCGCGCCCGTGAAAAAGCACGTGTTTTGGGAACCTGTGGTACGAACGTACCTTAAGGCGCGGTTTTCACCGTTTTCGTGTAGATGGTGACCTTAAGGCCAAAGAGAAGCGCCCGCCATCTTAGCTCGGCAGTCGATCACGGTAACTTGTACGGTGCGGACGTGTGATCCTAAAAGCGTACGACAACAAAGTTCCTTAGACTCGTTAATTAGCGCGTTTAACAATTACCGCGTTAAACATTGTAAAGAAATCCACAGTCCTTGTTGTATGGTGTTGCTGTGAAAGCATTATTAATAAATACATATATATATATATATTCTAAAATATATTGTGTGTGATTGCGTGCGTGAGTACACGCGTGTTTCCTGCCATTCCCGAGATCCCGAGGGTTTAATCATCCCCACAAACGGACGGAGGGCAGCCACCCTTGTTGCTAGGCGGTCAAAGCAACTGGCGACCGTGAAGATCAACGTAAGAAGTAAGTCCTTGACCAATTGTCAGCCTAACCCCGGTCACAACCTAACCATAACCTGTGTTGCTACTATTATTAATTGTCACGATGCATAGTGCATGTTCTGTGTCGAATCGTACGGTGTCGAATAATTTGGTGTCGAATCGTACGGTGTCGAATAATTTCGTGTCGAATCGTACGGTGTCGAATAAT